>NW_025206609.1:0-1006 GCF_004010195.1 Chiloscyllium plagiosum | reverse complement strand
GGCGGGCGTCTGAGGTAGGTGCCGCCCCCAGTGGATCTGCTGGTCACAATCAACCTCATTGGGGCTGACCCACAGCGTAAATGTATCTGAGGTTGCTTGACTTATTCTGTTTAACCTGTAACTTGGATCGTAATTTGGTCTCATTCTGGCCATCCCAGCAAACGACTACCAATCACCTCAGCTGCGAATATAAATTGCTGATCCAGTTAATATTGTTTGACTAGATCACGTAGGCGATACCAGAAGGAATGCATGGAAAAACAATCGTGTTAAACAAAGATGAATCATCTTCATGATCATTTTCATTTGCGAGCCTTATTCCTCTTTCGTCAAACAATTGGCCACTTATTTCAGTCACAAACCAATCTTATTTGTGTCACTCCCAGATGTTCGTGGCCTTTACACATGCATCATTCTTTGGACGTATCAAACAAATTGGGCCGGTTTCTCCTTGCGGTCTGGTGCTATCCTCATAAACATTAATCTGATTCTTGAGAATCTTGTTCACATGGCTCAGGACTCTCACTGCCATGATGTCGACAATGAAGTTGGACAACGATACTGGACCCATCACCTTCAGTTTAAGGGACGGTTCATAACCAGGGGTGTGTGCTGAGGATTGTCTGGTGAAAATTCGCATTGCTTCCTTCAAATAGGAATGGGCGTTCCATCGATATACATGCTTCAATCCCACTATCGCATACATAATTCCTCCAACTGGCCAGTCAGATATCTTTCCATTCACTATCGCCTTTCTTTTTCCATTCTTTACTTAATGATTAGTGCAGTCATGCTTCAGATTAACCACAAGGCAATGATACAGATAATGTACAAAAGCATAAAGCAAATTAATCCTGGCAATTAATTTTGACTTTGTGATCCAGGGCTCATACAATTGGTTTTAAAAAAAAATCTTTAAACTTATTGTTGATCTGATACTTCATTTCTCAGTGAGGGAGGAACATTGATATACAAATGGCAGTACATAATCACCAATGAAATGCAT
>NW_025206608.1:5172-11932 GCF_004010195.1 Chiloscyllium plagiosum | reverse complement strand
GGAGAGTGTTCCAGTGAGGGGTGTGGGGTATATCGGAGAGTGTTACAGTGAGGGGTGTGCTGCCTGTGTGTGTTGCTGGTGCTGTGTGTGCGATGTCCATGTTTCTGTTGTAGAAATGTGTTCCCCACTCTGTCCCAGTGTCCACTGTGCCGTGTTTCCGTGCTGTATTATTTCTGTCCCCCAGCCCTGTTCGAGTCGGGAGAACAGTGTGTCCGTCCCCAGGGAATTCTCCCTCCCTGGGCTCTGTCAGGTTTGGTAATAGTCTGAGTGACGTTGCTCGTCCCGCGGGTCAGGCATTGCGTTTCCCAGCAAGGGAGCTGCAGCTGGTTGGGAATATTTACCGAGCTGTGTCTACGCTGGGGTTTTGGGTGATGGTCCCTGCTCACAATCCCCAGAGCATTCCCAAATCGTGCAGCAGCCGGAGCTGTCCAGCACTCCCGCCTGCTCTGTTAGCAAAATAAAAACAGCCTGTCAGAGATCCTCAGCAGGTCTGGCAGCGGTTCTGGGGACAAAAACAGTCACTGTTTCCAGTCCAACCTTACTTCGACTCAATCCCTCCGTCTGTCTCTGTCTCTTTGGGGATGGGGACAGTGTAGAGGGAGCTTTACTCTGTATCTAACCCCGTGCTGTCCCTGTCCTGGGAGTGTTTGATGGGGACACTGATTGTGTTGAGAACTCAGGTAGATAGTCAGAGAGATGGAGGGTTATGGAGAGGTTGTGCAGTTGGGAAAATGGAGTTACAATTCAAATGGAATATCTTATCAAATGGTGCTTGGGAGGGGGGGAGGTGGGTTGGGCCGAATGGCCTTTCCTGCTGCTGCCCTTTCTGCTCCTGAGTGGCCCGTCTTGCAGCAGTGTTGCTGGGAGCCAGGACTTACTCGATGATAGTGGCTGGGAGCTGGATTCCAGAGGAATGAATCCCGAACCTGCAGGAGGAAACTGGGAGATGGGTGATACTGCGGAGAGTGTACAAAAGGAACATGGAGTCACTCTGGGCAAGCTGGCTGTGGGCTGCTGAAGGGAGAGATGGAAATCTTCCAAATCTTTGAAATACTTGGACTTGCTATCACTGTTTCAAGCTCGCTGTCTCCTGCTCTCCACACCCTCTGGTGGCTCAGCGGTCAGCACTGCTGCCTCACAGCGCCAGGGACCCAGGTTCGATTCCAGCCTCGGGCGACTGTCTGTGTGGAGTTTGCACATTCTCCCCGTGTCTGCGTGGGTTTCCTCCGGGTGCTCCGGTTTCCTCCCACAGTCACAAAGATGTGCAGGTTAGGGTGAATTGGCCATGCTAAAATGTCCCTTACTGGTAGTTGTGTTAGTCAGGGGTAAGTATCGGGTAGGGAAACAGGTCTGGGTGGGTTACTCCTTGGAGGGTCGGTGTGGACTTGTTGGGCCGAAGGGCCTGTTTCTGTACTGTAGGGAATCCAATCTAATCCTGGCACATCCTTCTCTGGTATACATTCACTACCCCCTCTTTCCCTGGAGCATACGCCCTCCCTCTCAGTGCTGCTTTCTTCCTTCCTCCGCTCCCTCCCTGTCCCTCCCTCTCCCCCTCTAACCCCCCAGCCCCTCTATTCCTCTCTCTCACTCTCTCTCTCTCCCCCTCTCCCTCCTTCCCTTCCATAGAACAGTACGTACAGGCCCTTCAGCCCATGATGTTGTGCTGAGCATTTATCTTAATGTAAGATCAACCTAGCTTACACACCCCTCATTTTACTGCCCTCCGTGC
This sequence comes from Chiloscyllium plagiosum, assembly GCF_004010195.1. NCBI lineage: Eukaryota > Metazoa > Chordata > Chondrichthyes > Orectolobiformes > Hemiscylliidae > Chiloscyllium > Chiloscyllium plagiosum. The sequence goes on along the minus strand of NW_025206608.1, from coordinate 10,203 downwards.
GCTTATCCAAGAGTCGCTTAAATGTCCCTCATGTCTCTGACTCTACTCCCACTGCTGGCAGTGCATTCCACCACTCTGTATAAAGAGCCTCCCTTTGACAATCCCCTAAACCTTTCTCTAATCACCTTAAAATTATACCCCCTCGTGATAGCCAGTTCCACCCTGGGGAAAAGCCTCCAGTTGCCTCCCTCCTCCTCCTCCAATGAGAAAAGCCTTAGCTCCCTCAACCTCTCTTCATAAGACACACCCTCCTGTCCAGGCAGCATCCTGGTCAATCTCCTCTGCACCCTCTCGAAAACTTCGACATCTTCCCTATAATGAGGGGACCAGAACTGAACACAATATTCCAAGTGTGGTCTAACCAGGACTCTTGTGGAGCTGCAGCATAACCTCGCGGCTCTTAAACTCAGTGCCCCTGTTAATGAAAGCCCTTTCATTCCATTCCATTCCCTTCTCTCCCCTCCGCAGCGTTTCCTCTATCCCAGCACACTTCCCTGGAGCTGATCCTTTTAATAGTCCTGTGGTTATCTTTAGCAGGAAGGAGGGAAAGCTGAGGTTGCAGGGATTTTTTTTTCCCCCTCTCTCTGTTGGGTTCGATATTCTGTGCAGTCTGCTTCCAGATCTACCGCACAAAATGTTAAATTTGAACCAGCTGAAGATTATTTACAGGGATTTTAATTTTTTTTTAGCTGCAGAGCCATCAACAGCTGTGTATTCAGAGCCGTCCAATTTTACTGGGAACCCTTGCCTGTGTGGTTTCGCTGACGACAGACAGTGAAAGCTGGGTGGGGTGGGGGTGGGGGGTTCACATCTCGGCAGCTGTGCGCTTGGCGGGGAGAGGGGGAATTGCGGGTGGGAGTGGGGCTGGGATTTTATTTTCTTTGATGGGGAGGGGCCCTTGCCTGACCTTCTCATTTTATGTCCCCACACCTTCCCTCCTGGCTGTCCCTTCCCTCTTGGGGTTGCACTGTTTGGCCATAAGGTCACACCCGGGATTCCGGGGTGGAAGCTGGTGAGGAGTTTGGTGGGGTGTTTCGCCTGCAGCCAGGGCACCTTTAACTCGAGGTGGCAATGCTTACGTTGACCACGGTGGCGTAAGATGCCAGTGTAGGGGTACTGTGGTATCGAAAGATCCAGCAGCCATTTAAGATAGCCATCTGTCACACAAATCAGTTTTGACTCAATCTATTTCGAGACGTTCTGACACACGTCTGGAGCACTCCTCCTGACTCCGAGATGGGGACACTACCACAAGTGTGTACCGTGATCACATTCCGAGAGACGCCAGAGTCTGGGCTAATATTAGGCCGGTTGATAGGAGAGGCATTGCCAGTAGAATGTCACATCATAGTCTTGAGAAATCTCAGCCTCTCCACTTTCTTGTAGAATTGGAGCATTGCTACCCTGTGGGGACAGGCCATTTGACCCATCGAGTCCACTCCAAGGAGCATCCCACCAAGACCTACTGCTCCCTACCCTATCGCTGTAACCCTGCAGTGGCTAACCCACCTGGTCTGCACGCTCCTGGACGCAGTGGGAGGGGGATCGCACCAGGCTGATCCACACTCAAATGCTCATCAAAAGCTAGGACCGTGTTCCCAAACAGTCAAAAATGGTTGTGCTTTAGCCTGTGTTGTTAAGTCTGTGCCATCAGATACAAGAGTGTTGAAACGATGAATATTCCCAACTTCATAGTAACGCTGGAGGTTTAGCCACTGGTGAGTGGTTCCCCAGCGCCTGGCAGTCTGTTGATGAGAGCTGAAAATGTGTTGCTGGAAAAGCGCAGCAGGTCAGGCAGCATCCAGGGAACAGGAGAATCGACGTTTCGGGAAGAAGGGCTTATGCCCGAAACGTCGATTCTCCTGCTTCCTGGATGCTGCCTGACCTGGTGCGCTTTTCCAGCAACACATTTTCAGCTCTGATCTCCAGCATCTGCAGTCCTCACTTTCTCCAGTCTGTTGATGAGATGCTGTCTGTTCTAAACCCCTCATTGTCAGCAGTGGTTGTCGCTGGCTGGGTTGCTAACTTGGTTACCGCTAACTGGAGAAGTGTAGCCTTCCCCCAGTGGGTCTGCTACAACCTCTGTCCGAAGATTAGCAGCCTCATTAGCACCCATGCCGGGTGCTAGCACCCACCCGAAGATTAGCACCCATGCCGGGTGCTCCGGCAGCTAGTCAAGGCGTCTGTCACATTCCTGACAAAGGGATTATGCCTGAAACGTCGATCCTCCTGATCCTCTGATGCTGCGCTTTTCCAGCGCCGCTCTCTCAACGACAGTCTGTCGGATGTAGAATTGTGGTATCGATTGTATTAACGTGGACCTGGTGGGTGTAGGGGCAGATGTAGAATTGTGGTATCGATTGTATTAACATGGACGTGGAGGGATATGGGCCACGTGCAGGCAGATGGGATGATTTCGGATTGGGAACGTGATCAGTGTGGACTGTTTGGACTGACGGGTCTGTTTCCAGGCTGTGTGATTATGACTGTGGGTCTTCAGGCTCTGTCTGCTTCTGAGACTCTTAGGTTTGGCAAGACCCAGCCATTGTATAATCCTGATTCATCCCTTGTGTTAGTCACCCTGTCTGGCCAATACCTCTGACCCTAACCATGGTATCCTTTGGAAGCAGACAGAGTTGACGTTTCGAGGCCAGTGACTGGTCCTGCTGTGTTTCACCAGCATTGTCAGTTTTTGTTTCTCATCTATTACACGTCCGGTGGGCTGACTCTTCACTTGTTTGAACTGTAAAATAGAATTGGAGGGGGAAGCACAGTGGTTAGCACTGCTGCCTCACAGCACCAGGGACCCGGGTTCGATTCCAGCCTCGGGCGAACTGTGTGGAGTTTGCACATTCTCCCTGTGTCTGCGTGGGTTTCCTCCGGGTGCTCCCACAGTCCTGTGATGTGTAGGTTAGGGTGGATTGGCCATGCTAAATTGATTAGAGTAGATTCCCTACAGTATGGAAACAGGCCCCTCGGCCCAACAAGTCCACACCGAACCTCCAAAGGGTAACTCACCCAGACCCATTCCCCTACCCTATACTTACCCCTGACTTATGTACCTAACACTATGGGGTAATTTAGCACGGCCAATCCACCCTAACGTACACATCCCTGAACACTCTGCGGTAATTTAGCATGGTCAATCCACCCTAACCCGCATACCTTTGGACTGTGGGAGGAAACCGGAGCACCCGGAGGAAACCCACATAGACACGGGGGAGAATGTGCAAACTCCACACAGACAGTCGCCCGAGGCTGGAATCGAACCCAGGTCCCTGGCGTTGTGAGGCAGCAGTGCTAACCGCTGAGCAACCGTGCCGCCCAGTAGTGTCCAGGGATGTGTGTAGGTTAGGGTGGATTGGCTGTGCAGGCTAGGTGAATTAGTCATGGGAAATACAAGGTTACAGTGGTCAGGTAGGAGGGCTGGGTCTGGGTGGGATGCTGTTCAGAGGGTGGGTGTGGACTGAATGGGACAAATGGCCTATTTCCACACTGGTAGGAATTCTCCGCTGTTAATGGATGCGTTGTTTGAGCTGTTGTGATTCAATGAAGGTGTCTCTGGACACCCAGTACACCCACGATTCTTCCTTGAACATTTTCCACTGCCCACCTCTCTGACCTTGTGAATTCGGACTGGTGTCGGCCCCTTTAAGACTGGCGCTCCCTGTAGTAGCACAGACATTGCAAGTCTCCAGCTACGATACTGCAAGTTTGTACGCAGTTTTGGGGACGCAGAGTTCCAGCCTCAGCCCTCTGTACAGCACTGTTCTGTCTTTGTAACTGTTGCATCTTTGTAATCTTTTCCTTCAGGCAATCTCAGCAGCAGCGTTTTGTTTTTGAAACAACCAACATTTTAACTGCGAACAAATCAGCCTTTTTTTTGGTTTCCGTGGCAGGGAACAGCAGTCACAGTCCCTTGGCCACGAGACACAGAGGCTCTAATCAGAGTTTTTACAGAGGCACCCATCCATCGGTAGGCACTGCTCTGTCTGTCCCAGCAGGAACTACTGCTGCTCGCCCTCTAAAAGGCCAAAACCACTGTCCGGTTAAACGCTGACTAATTTTCCAATGATCTGCCGCTGCGATTTTGGGAGTATTTTATAGATGACCACTGCCGTCTTTGGTAGGATGTGACGATGCTCCTATCCCACCGCCTGGCTGCAGAATTCATGGCACTGAAAGATCCCACGGGGGTTCAGTACGGCTCGCTATTGTGTATATTTATCACGTCCCCAGGCGCGTTAGTGTGTGTGTGTGTGGGCTTCTTGAGTTACAGGGCATCCGCTTTCAGGCGGGACACCCTTGGGGTGTTGTTAGAGTGCAAATCTCTTAGAGAACGCAGTACACAGCAAGATCCCAGAAATGGCAAGGTCAGAGCAGCCGATTTCCCCGGGGGGAGCGGGAGGGAGCTGGGGATGGAGGGGCTGAGGTACGCCAAGAGATGGACGGGGTTCGGATTGTTTTCAGACAAGAGAGGAGGGGGGGATGTCATGGAGAATTATAAAATTCCAACAGGACCAGACAGGTCAGACGCGGGGAGCTTGTCCCCGATGGTGAGTGCGTCTGGAACCAGGGGTCACTCTCTGGGGATACAGGGTGGACCATTTAGGCTGGAGGTGAGGAGACGTGGGGAGAGGTGTGAGGGCCGGGGGGGGGGGAAGGGTGGATTAGCTTTTAGTTGGAGCGATGTCTTGCAGGCTGCTGGAGGAAGACAGAGCTTGGGGGTATTGCTGTAAATGTGCCACCACCCCCGTCACCCCCACCCCAGCACTATCTGTCTCTCACAGGGGCCTCCTGAGACAGTAAATGGATCTGTAATTGGGATCGATAGTGGCAAATTGTCTCGGCTGAAGCGTTTAATCAATACAGCTTAGACAGATGTTCGGGAACAGATTAATGACTTGAGTTTCCGGATGTTCTCTTCATTTACCTCCCCGCCTGAAGTTTGCCCTCGTCAGAGTCCGCTCCTTTCATGCCAATGCCCCATCCCGTTCCCCCCCCCCCCCCCCACTTCTACTGCCTCTCCCC
>NW_025206608.1:0-1716 GCF_004010195.1 Chiloscyllium plagiosum | reverse complement strand
GTCTCTCCCTTCTCTCTATCTCTCTCCTCTCTCCCTTCTCTCCCTCTCTCCCTCTCTCTCCCCCTCCCCCGCAGAGCCACTGAGCGTATCCAGTGGTTTCCGAGTTATAAAAGCATCTGCTGGACGGACACTGAAATCTGAGGCAAATTGCGTCTGTGTCTCCTTCCCTTCAATTTTAAAACAAACCTGACTCCAGTGTTTAATTTACGTTTGTGACCTTTAATTAGCTAAACACACGGATGAGTTCGGGATAGTGTAGGGGGAAGGATCTGAGAATAGTTCACAGGCCGGCACAACACCGAGGGCCGAAGGGCCTGTTCTGCGCCGTATTGTTCTCAGTTCTAAAGGTTTGAAGGGGGAGGTAATTGTTTCTGTTCTGTCCCTCCAGGGATACAACAATTGGACGAACGGATTGTACGGCTATTCCTGGGATATGATGGTTCACAGCCGGACACACCAACACGTCAAGATAACGTACAAGGACGGCGTAACCGGACAGATCGGTTACCTCAACCCTGGTGTGAGTTAACCGCGTCGAAACCCTCGCCCTCCCCGTCTCCTCCCTCCCTCAGCTGGTAGCACCATCGCTCGCCTCCGAGCCACAGGCGTTCCGGGATTCAAGTCCCACAGTAGGGTCGGCCTAACCGGAACACTTCCCCAAAAATAAAAGATGGCTCTTGGTCTCTGCGATCTTCAGCGTTTGTGAGGGGAGAGATTTAAAGGGGACCTAGGGGGCAACCTTTTCACACAGAGGGTGGTACGGGTATGGAATGAGCTGCCAGAGGAAGTGGTGGAGGCTGGTACAATTGCAACATTTAAGAGGCATTTGGATGGGTATATGAATAGGAAGGGTTTGGAGGGATATGGGCCGGGTGCTGGCAGGTGGGACTAGATTGGGTTGGGATATCTGGTTGGCATGGACGGGTTGGACCGAAGGGTCTGTTTCTATGCTGTACATCTCTATGAGAGACAATGGACAGCTCTGAATGGCCCGGTGGAGATGTTTGAGGCTGTGTTGGCAGGCTTGGAGGAGTAGGCCGCATCGATTGAACGCAGAGTTTCCAGATCAGATGACCTCCGAGATTGATCAGTTCTGATCCAGTGCTAGAAGGGCCGAATGGTGGCTCCGATGACCTGTCCTTCTGAGTGCGTATTCAACGCCAGGCCTCAGGTAAAACCGAGTCCCAGGGACAGAAACTCTAGGATGCAGCAGTTGGTGCTATTTCCTGCCAACTGAAGCCTTGGCGATGTTTTTCACAATCACGGGCGGCATGGTAGCTCAGCTGGTCAGCACTGCTGCCCTCCCAGTGCCAGGGACCTGGGTTTGATTCCAGCCTCGAGCTGGAGTTTGCACATTATCCCCCTGTGTCTGTGTGTGGGTTTCCTCGAGGTGCTCCGGTTTCCTCCTACAGTCCAAAGATGTGCAGGTTAGGGTGGATTGGCCGTGTTAAATTACCCATAGTGCTCAGGGATGTGCAGGTTAGGGTGGGTTGGCCATGCTAAATTACGCATAGTGCTCAGGGATGTGCAGGTTAGGGTGGATTGGCCGTGCTAAATTACCCATAGTGCTCAGGGATGTGCAGGTTAGGGTGGATTGGCCGTGCTAAATTACCCATAGTGCTCAGGGATGTGCAGGTAAGGGTGGATTGGCCGTGCTAAATTACCCATGGTGCTCAAAGATGTGCAGCTTAGGGTGGATTGGCCGTGCTAAATTAC
>NW_025206607.1:0-11929 GCF_004010195.1 Chiloscyllium plagiosum | reverse complement strand
AAACATTTTTCAATTCATAAGAAACAAACGAGAGGCAAAAGGAGAAATTGGGCCGCTCCAAATTGATGGTGGAATGCTAGTGCTGGGGAATAAGGAATTAGCTGAAGAACTTAATAAGTACTTTGCGTCAGTCTTCACTGTGGAAGACATGAGTAATATCCCAACAATTATGGACAGTCGGGGGCAGAGTTGATTGTGGTAGTTATTACAAAAGAGAAAATCCCGGAAAATCTGAAAGGTCCAAAGAGCGAATAATATCCTGGCCCCGATGGTGGCATTCGAGAGCTCTGAGGGAGCTGGCTGAAAATGTAGCAGAGGCGCTGACTGTGATCTTTCAAAAATCACTACAGTCAGGGAAGGCCCAGATGATTGGAAAATCGCTTTTGTAACCTCCTTGTTCAAGAAAGGATTAAGTAAATAGTTGGAAATTTATCGACCGATTAGCCTATCATCAGTTGTCAGTAAATTTCTAGAATCCATCATTAAGGATGAGATTTCTAAATTCTTGCAAGTGCAGTTTCGGATTACAACAAGTCAGCATGGATTTAGTAAGGGGAGGTCGTGCCTGACAAACCTGTTAGAATTCTTTGAAGAGGTAACAAATAAGTTAGACCTGGGAAATCCAGTGCATGTTATCTATCTAGAGTTCTAAAAGGCCTTTGATAAGGTGCCTCACAGGAGGCTGCTGTGTAAGATGAGGGACCATAGTGTTCGAGGGATTAGCTGTCTGACAGACGGCACAGATTTGCGATCAAAGTTTCTTTTTCGGAATGAGAGCTGGTGACAAGTGGGGTCCCGCAGGGTTCAGTTTTGGGGCGCAGCTGTTAACTTTATATTTTAGTGAACAGAATAAAGGGATTGGGGGCATTCTGGCGAAGTTTACGGACGATATGAAGTTAGGCGCACAGGCAGATAGTTCTGAGGAGGGGTGGAGTTTTCAGAAAGATTTAGACAGTTCAGGAAAGTGACCCATGAATTGACTGATGAAATTCAACGTGAGCAACTGCGAGGTTTTGCATTTTTGAAAAAAGGAATACAGGCATGGAATATTTTTAATTCGTTAGAAAATTCATAAAGCCAAAGTACAAAGGCATCTGAGAGTGCTAGTCCAGGATTCTCTAAAGGTTGATTCGCAGGTTGAGTCCGTGATTAAGGAAGCAAATATAATGTTGTGATTTATCACAAGAGGAATATAAAAGCAGCGACGTTATTTGAAACTTTATAAAGCTCCAGTTAAGCCCTATTTAGAATAGTGCATCCAATTGTGGACCCCTTACTGAGGAAAGACATACTGGCACTGAAGCATGTCCAACGGAGATTCGCAAGCTTGATCCCTGGAATAGTAGTCCGAAAATACGATGAACGGTTGTGGATCCTGGGATTGTATTCATTAGAGTTTAGAAGGTTGAGGGACATCTAATAGAAATTTACTAGATAATGCATGGCTTTGAAAGTGTGGACGCTGGGAAGTTGTTTCCGTTAGGTGGAGAGACTAGGACCCTTGGACACAGCCTTCAAATTAGAGCGGGTCAATTTAGAATGGGAATGAGGAGACATTTCTTCAGCCAGAGAGTAGTGGGCCTGTGGAATTCATGCCACGGAGCGCAGTGGAGGCAGGACTTTGGGTGTTTTCAAGGCAGAAATTGATAAATTCTTGATCTTGCAAGGAATTAGGCGAGACTGCGGGTAAGTGGAATTGAAACACCCATCAGCCATGATGGCAAAATGGACTCGATGGGCTGAATGGCATTGATTCCACTCCTATGTCTTCTGGTCTTTTGGTCCTAGACTCTCAAACATAGTACATTACAGTGCAGTACAGGCCCTTCTGCCCTTGATGTTGAACCGACCTGTCATCCCAATATGAAGCCCATCTAACCTACACTATTCCATGTACGTCCACATGCTTGTCCAATGACGACTTAAATGTACTTAATGTTGGCGAATCTACTACCGTTGCAGGCAAAGCATTCCATAGCCTTACTACTCTCTGAGCAAAGAAACTACCTCTGACATCTGTCGTATATCTGTCACCTCTCAATTTAAAGCTATGCCTCCTCTTGTAAAAAGGCCCTCCCTGTCCACCCTATCTAAACCTCTGATTATTTATATGTCTCTATTAATCATCTCTCAACCCTCTTGTCTCCAACGAAAACAGCCTCAAGTCCCTCAGCCTTTCCTCATAAGTCATTCCCTCCATACCAGGCAACATCCTAGTAAATCTCCTCTGCACCTTTTCCAAAGCTCGCACATCTTTCTTATAATGCGGTGACCAGAAGTGTACACAATGCTCCAAGTGCTGCCACACCAGAGTTTTGTACAGCTGTAGCATAACCTCATGGTTCGGGAACACGATCCGTTTATGAATAAAAGCTAAGACACTGTATGAAGTCTTAGCAATGCATTCTTAACAAACCTGTCAACATGGGTGGCAACCTTCAAGGATCTGTGCTCATCTACACTACCAAGAATCTTACCATTAGCCCAGTACTTTGCATTCCGGTTACTCCGACCAAAGTGAATCACCTCACACTTGTGCATTAAACTCCATTTGCCACCTCTCAGCCCAGCTCTGCAGCTTATCTGTGTTAACATGGAAAAACAATCTCTCTGAATCTGTCCTGTAAATCCCCTGCGAATTTTGCATCTTTCCATAAGGTTTTCTGTCGTCTCTTGGGAAAATCCTCCTATGCCAGGGATCAATCTCTTGAACATTCTGTAGACTGCCTTTCCTATAATGTGTAGATGGGACAGTAAACAAGGTACAATAACGTGTCTTCTTCCTGAGGCAGCTCAGGAAATGCAGCATGTCCACAATGCCCCTCGCCAACTTTAACAGATGTATCATTGAAAGCATACAGTCCAGTGCACTATGGCTCGGTATGGCAACTGCTCTGCACAGGACCGTAAAAACAAAATCACCGCAGGTGGTGTGCACAGCCCAGACCATCAAATAATCCAGCCTCCCATCGCTGGACTCCATTTACAAGGCTCGCTGGCACGGTAAGGTTGCCATCATTATCAAAGACCCCCTCCACCACAGTAATATTCTCCAACATCCTCTTCCATTAAGAATAAGTTGCAGGAATGTGAACACATTTACCAGAATGTTCAGGAATAGCTTCTTCCTTGCTGCTATTAGACTGCCGAATGGACTCTCTTCTTTCAAGAAATGCTGATTTTGTTAATATTGATCCTACTTAGCACTCGGCCTCTGTATTGTCTTATGAATGCCTTTCTCTGTCCAAGTTTATTACTTTTTCATACCCGATGATCTGTCAATTCTGCTTGCAAACAAAGCTTTTCACTTATTTCGTCATATGTGGCACTAAATCATATCCATAAATCAATAAAACTGTTTACAATATTCCAGCTGAGATCGGAATAGTGTCTGTGGTAGTTATTATGACAGTAATGTAGTTAACTTAATGTTGCAATGTATGCCTGGGACCATGGTACAGGGCTCCAGTAACAGATAATGGTAGTGCATTGTGATCGGTTAATTAAATATCTTGGCGATGAGCTAATGCTGAAGATGATAGCGCTATAATATAATAGGCTAAGTGTGGTGGAGGGAACCGGTGTGGCAGATGACGATATGTTTAGAAAGACGAAGCAAACCAGCATTATTGGATAGCTGTTTTCTGATAAAAGCGGGAAAAACAAGTGTGTAAGTTAAAGAAGAGCAAAGATCTTGTGGGGAGTCAGAGAAGACATTTTTCTGGCTCACACAGCTTTGATTTTGCAAGATTAAAGTTTAATTTCGTGAGGGATTTTCTGCCTCTCCTGGAAATCTTTTATGGAACATTGAATAGTTATTCTACAACAAATTTGTCACTCCAGATGGGAACTGGAAGAAACATTTTCCTCTGAACAGCAGCTGTAGGGCACTTCCCACTTGAACCGTGAGCTCTCCTCAGACAGACGAATAAAAGGGTTGGTCACCCAGCAAAGCAAGAATAAGCGTTTGGTTGCGAATTTAGACTGTATTGTGTCAAATAAGGGAAATTGTTGGGATAGTAAGAATGTAAAGAAAGCTGCTGGTTAGTCTCTCTGATCCAAAGAACCAGAAGGTGAACCACGTTTCAGCAGACGCAGAGAATTGTTCAGAAAATCTGCGTGGGGAGGGATGGGTGAGGAGTATAGAATAAAGAGATTGAGATAAAATTTCAGGTTAGCCCCTGTGGTTACTGCGTCATGAGTCGCGCGCAGGTTTTGCAGATTGCATTGCAGTCTGCTCCGGCAGGGTTGTGTAGTGGTAGAGATTTTGAACCAAATTGAATGCCAGCAGATTGGTAGTTGATGATTAAAAGTGAAGTAGGTGAGAATAGTCATCGTGTTAAAGTGTTCCTTGATGTTGAATGTTTAAGACAATGCCTGGATTCGACTTTATTTTAGAAATGAACAAAGGATCTGTTATCAAGGTTGTGTGTGTGTGTGTGAGAGAGAGAGAGAGAGAGCAGCTCGGCTTGCAACGGTCTTTGTGTCTGTCTGGGTGTGAGAGAGATCGGGTGATTTTCCAATTTAACCACTGTGATCTTGTTTGTATGCATACGTGTTTGTTGGTGGTTAAATGTTTGTTTTCCTTTTCCCAGAGATCGAGATCCGTGGTGTTTTTATTTTGCACTGTACGAATTTAAGAATACATTTTTAACAAGTTTTCAATGAACTATCAGTGATTAGTACATTCTTCAGATGCAGTCGTAGAATGGTTCAGGCAGAACAAAAGAGAATAGATTGTTTTTGTTAGTTAGTTGAAACGAAGGAAGTTTATGGACTGTTCGATTTGTCAGGGTTTACAGCGAGTTGTAGTTTGAGGGAATATTAATATTAAGCGCAACCGGACTTGTATGGCATAACGGAGAGAGTTGAGAGACCAGAGGTAATAGATTAGTTGGACAGAAATGAATGTCAGGATGAAGTAAGGGACTGCAGTTGAAATTTTGGTGGAGTAATTTCCATTATTAAGACACGATTTTGTAAAAATGCCTGCAAAATGGGAAAGAAGAACTAATGATTTATTAACTAAATGGCCAAAAGAGGGTAGTTTTGACGTTAATGTGTGCGATGAAATAGAAGGGTAAATTAAGAATTACAGACCTAAGGATAAATCATAAAATAAAACATTGAACAGTGAACAGGAGATAGAAAGTTTACGGCTGTTTGGAATTGTAGAAGAGGTTGAGAACAAACACTTTTTCAGTCACCAGTTATGACGGGAGGGTGCCAGAGAGCAGAGCGAGCAGCTTTTGGAAACAACGCATAACAAAGAGCCTTTGAGAATGAATGCTCAGCAAGAGACATCACCTATGAAACATAGATTTCGATATTGGAAAAGCCTCCCAACCTCACCCCATTGCCCCCGTCCCCAATTCGGGTGAAGAGAATATCGCACACAGTCATGTAATAAGGGGAAGAGTAGAGATAGAGGGGGAGCTGGAATGGAAAGTAGCTGACCCAGAGCAGAACGTGGTAAGAATAAAATGAGAGACGGGACAGGCGTGGAAGCAAACAGAATTAGAAGCTTTACAACTGGAAAAATAGAGATTGCGAGGTGAAAATCAGATGTTATGCATGTTAAGAGAACAAAGCGATTATTAGGCACATCTAAGTTATTCCAGGAATGCTATGCTGAGACAGGCAGAGAGTAATGAGGGGAGGGGATCAGATGAGGCATTACACAGGAAGGAAGATGGGAAGAAGTGCAAGTTTGGTTGGAATTGAAATCTGATGCCGGACCACAATGTAGCAATTTTACTCAGGGAATGAAGCTCATATGGGGAAGATACCGCCATTGTTTACAAAGCGGGGAGACAGCTGCACTATATTCCATGGGGAACCCAAAGTCTAGAAAGTCTGAGGAATGTGCTGCCCAGTTTTCATGATGGAGTAGGAAAGTGGATTAGAGCCTTTGAAGACGAAACTGCGGAGCGCTTGTTGGCCATGGGGGTTTGAAGGCACTGCTAACACTTATGGTGGAATTCCTGAAATTATGAGACATAATGGACTGAACCCACCTGAAGAATGTTGTGAACAATCCGATGATTGATGGTGCTGGTTTTGATCAAGTAATACAAAGGGTATGGTTGGCTGTTAGGCTGTTACCACTTAAGGTAAATCGAAAAGCCTTGAGAAGCGTTCCATTGGGAAATACTGAAAACCCAGCAGCCTATTTGGAAAATCAGTTGAAATGGTGAAGACTTGAAACAAAGCTGTGGAAGGTAGTCACCTCTTAACCATAATGTTCCAGACAGCTGCTGTCGAAGCAAAACCCCTCATGGTGAATCTAAGCTTGAAGAGGTATTGGGTGTAACGTCCGTGGCCAGCCAGGACTTCAGACGTCATGTACACCACGCGGTCTTAAGACAGTAGAAAGTCCAATAGAAGCTGGCTGAACAAAAGGAGGAGGTGCAAAGGCAGTTGACACAAATGCAGCTCGGCTAACTTAAAAAGGCACAGAGAGTAAAATCCAAAATGCCGTTGCCAGTGACTATTCGGTTGGTTGGCATTAATTAAAAGAATGACATGCTCGTGCAGGCAGAGCTGTCTATCGACACCTGGCACGGGCCAGACAACGCCATGCCAATGATGATTTCTTTTGGAGGTTCCTTTACACAGATAACAATCCAAGCCAATATAAAATTAACTAACAGCCTAGACAGAACCGGTGTCACCAAGGACAGGGACAGGGAAAAACAGGTGTGGAGGGGGCACAGGGTATGGTGAGAACTCAGAATCAAAAAGCATCAGGCATAATGTGTTGGTGTGTTACCAAACAGCCCACTTGAGGAGATACTGTCCACATTAACCATGGCGCTCCTGGCCCCAGATTAGACTTATGAGTCAAAAACATCTGGCTGTCCCCCACAATTCCCTATAGGCCAACGGAGCCTGTAAATCCATACATAATGTGTTCGGAGTGCCCAGAGAATCCAAGTGGGAAGGGGCAATAACTCATGATGATTCGGGAGGCTGAACAGATACCTATTGCAGAGATTAGTGTAGAAGGACTGTTCAGAACCATGGTGATGAATACTGGAGCTAGCTATACTTGTGTTCAACCGCAGTATGCCTTTCACCTTCCCATTTCAGTTAAATTTATTGAAACTGTAAGGTTCATAGGTAAACAAAAATTGACAATGTTAGAACTCCAGTAAGTTTACACTTGGTAGTTAAATAGTCATTTTACCTTTATTATTCTTTAAGGAGACACCAATTAATTTGTTAGGTAGGGACACTTCAATGAAGTTCGAATTAGAATTGGAGTGTACTAAAAAGGGATTTAATGTAGATAGAGCGAACTCTCAGTTGATGTTGCAGGACGCCAGGACGGCCTACGTATATTGGACAGGCGACATAGATGGTAATACTTGCAAAACTGGTAAATAATGGAGGAAAGAAGATTTAGCATTCCCGTCTTTGGCTGAGCCACCCCAGTCTGAGCTACATTGAACAGTGATTTTTAACAAAGTTCAGAGTAACATCTTCGACGAGCAGTGGCACTATAAGGTTCTCACTCCGCAGCATTTACAGAGGGCAGCGATAGTGATAGTGAGGCAAACAGGCTTCCGGAAGAGCAATGGGACACTGATACAACATTGTCAGCGGATTGTCGAGTTGAATATTGCACTGATGATGCCTGCGACGTTAGCTTTATAAAGGGTTGTGCACACCCTTTATAAGTAAGCTTTAAATGTGTTGCTGGAAAAGTGCAGCAGGTCGGGCAGCATCAAAGGAACAGGAGAATCGACATTTCGGGCATAGGTCCGAGGGTTTCTAGGCGGAAGACGAGGCGCTCTTCCTCCTGGTGTCGTGTTGCCATGGTCTGGCGATGGAGGAGGCCAAGGACCTGCATGTCCTTGGTGGAGTGGGGGAGGGGGGTAAAATGTTCAGCCACGGGGCGGTTGGGTTGATTGGTGCGGGTGTACCAGAGGTGTTCGCTGAAACATTCCACAAGCAGGTGGCCCGTCTCCCCAATGTATCGGAGGCCACATCGGATGCAGCAGATGCAGTAAATGTTATGAGTGGAGTAGCAGGGGAATTTCTGAGAGATATAGAAGGATCGCTTGGGGCCTTGGAGGGAAGTGAGGGGGGAGGTGTGGGCGCAAGTTTTGCATTTCTTGCGGTTGCAGTGAAAGGTGCTTGGACTGGAGGTTGGGTTAGTGTAGATCTGACGAGGGAGTCGTGGAGGGAGCAGTCTTTCCGAAACGCTGATAGGGGTGGGGAGGGAAAAAATCCTTGGTGGTGAGGTCCGTTAGGAGGTGGCGGAAATGACGAAGGATGATCCGATGTATCTGGAGGTTGTTGGGGTGGTAGATGAGGACCAGTCGGTCGTCCAAGATAGAGATGGAGAGCAGATGCTGCGAAGGCGAAGGAATTGGGAATATGGGATGGCGTTTTTACAGCGGGCAGGGTGGGAGGAGGTGTCATCTAGGTAGCTGTGGGAGTCAGTCTGCTTGTAGTAAACGTCCGTGTTGAGTCGGTCGTCCGAGATAGAGATGGAGAGGCCTACGAAGGGGAGGGAGGAGTCTGAGACGGTGTAAGTAAAGTGGATGAACTGTTCAACGTCATCGATGACTGTACCGGCGCTACCTCGTGCTCCCACGAGGAGGTTGAATAGCTCATGCACTTTACTAACACCTTCCACCCCGACCTCAAATTTACCTGGACTCAACACGGACGTTTACTATAAACCGACTGACTACCGCAGCTACCTAGATTATACCTCCTCCCACCCTGCCCCCTGTAAAAACGCCATCCCATATTCCCAATTCCTTCGCCTTCACTGCATCTGCCCCGAGGAAGAGCAATTCCAATACCGAACAACCCAGATGGCCTCCTTCTTCAAAGACAGCAATTTCCCCTCAGACGTGGTTGATGATGCTCTCCACTGCATCTCCTCCATTTCCCGCTCCTCCACCCTTGAACCTTGTCCCTCCAATCGCCACCAGGACAGAACACCCTGGTCCTCCCCTACCGCCCCAACAACCTCCAGATCTATCGGATCATCCTTCGTCATTTCCGCCACGTCCAAACGGACCCAACCAACAAGGATTTATTTCCCTCCCACCTCATTAGCGTTCCGGAAAAATCACTCCCTCCGCGACTCCCTCGTCAGATCCACACCTCGCACAAACCCAACCTCCACTCCTGGCACCTTCCCCTGCAACCGCAAGAAACGCAAAACTTGCGCCCAGACCTTCCCATGTCACTTCCTTCCCAAGCCCCAAGCGATCCTTCTGTATACATCAGAAATTACCCTGCACCTCCACACATATTATTTACTGCATCTGCTGCACCCGATGTGGCCTCTTATACATTGGGGAGACGGGCCACCTACTTGCGCAACGTTTCAGAGAACACCTCTGGGACACCCGCACCAACCAACCCAACCACCCCGTGGCTGAACACTTTACCTCCCCCTCACAGTCCGCCAAAAACATGCAGGTCCTTGGCCTCCTCCATTGCCAGACCATGCCAACACGACGCCTTCTTGACCTGCAATCTTCTTCCCGACCTCTCTGCCCCATCCCCTCTCTGGCCTATCACCCTTACCTTAACCTCCTTCCACCTACCGCATTCCCAACGCCCCTGCTCCAAGTCCCTCTTCCCTACCTTTTATCTTAGCCTGCTTGGCACACCCTTCTCATTCCTGAAGAAGGGCTTATGCACGAAACGTCGATTCTCCTGCTCCTTTGATGCTGCTTGACCTTCTGCGCTTTTCCAGCAACACATTTTTAAGCTCTGGTCTCCAGCATCTGCAGCCCTCACTTTCTCCACACAACATCTGTGGTGATTTGTTGATCACGGGTAATCAGGCAGCAGATGAAGCGGCTGGACTGAATTCCAGGAGTGCTTGAACTGTCATTGCGCCCTGGTGTGTTTAGATCCGAAGGTAACCTTAGCCGACATCATTGCAATGCAAGATGAGGCGACCTTAGATGAGCAGCTGTTGTGGGGACAAAGGGTATAACTGATGTAACCAGGAATGCATGCACTGCTCAGACTAAGCCTTGTGTGTGACGCCTATCCCTTTGTTAATCTTTGTCATCTCAGAGGCAAATGGATTGGATCACTGTGCAAGAGATGAAGTGCTGAGGAAGGTAATGAGGGATGACTTTTGGCCACCTTACAAGCACACTTCGGTTGTTCGCATATTATGATGACGTAATGTCTGTGCTCAAACTAATGTCAGAAGAGGCTAGCGACCCCTATAGGAAATATCCTGTAACTGAGTGATCATTGACACATTTGGTGTTCGACTCGGTGGACATGATGTGGACAGTGAGAAAGAAGAGATATATGTTGGTGGCTATTGACTGGTTTACTAGATGAGTAGAAGCGAACACATTGAAGGATTCAGGGGTAAGCACTGTGGTAAAGTTTTTAACAACTGAAGTTATTCCAAAGTTTGACATGCCGTCTGAGATCTGACAAGAAGGTGGTTAAGGTGGTGCTGCAGACTTTGCGGATTAAGCAGAGGTTTGCATGTGTGCATCATCCTCAGTCGCAGGGTATGGTGGAACGGATTATGAGCTGTTTGGAAGTTGAGCCAAATATACCTTTGCAAGTACCTATCATACCTGGATCGATGCACTGCTGCTGGCATTAATGCGCCAATGTGTGCAGACTAATCGCTTGGGTGACTTCGTGCCACATGAACGCTTACTGGTTTATCCAAGCCAGTGTTTGAGTGGAGGAGTCCGTATGACGGGCCTAAATTGGAACGATAGGAACTTGACGTTAAACAGTACATTCAACAGCTACCTATGATTCATGAGTCTATCCACACCATGAAATACTGAGGGAGTCAGTGCCTGGTAACAGGAAGGGGCCTATTGGACTTGAAGACCAGGTAATTGTATGGTTTTCCAAAAACAAAATTGGAAAAGCCGAGGGGAACAGGTCGCATTATGATAGCATGCGCGTCGCTGACTGCCATTCAGTGATTGGCGCGATAGCCGTAATACCATCTCAGTCACTGTACCAGGGTGTGCCCACATGCACAGTTGGACTCCGGGGTTGAGGTGTGTGAGGGCTCAGAAGGGGCTACGATGATTGAAAGGGCGTGCTGGGGCCTGTTGCATCTTTATTCGGTCATGATCAGTCGGCAAGTGCGGCTTGTCGGATTGTGGGTGCCTCTGTGGCAGTCGGAGTTGCGCTTGTGAAAGGCGAACTTACCTCTGATTGTGTCGGTGAGGATGGGTTGGGGAGGTTACTGAAGCTCACTCCACTGTCCTGAACCTTTCTAGGCTCCTGTGTTGAACTGGGGGTCCATCAATTTGGCGGACCTGGTGGATTTCATTTCATGCCCTACCACAACCGAATCTGCATCGCTTCGAACGTCCCTGATCCGGCAATACACATTGCTAGTGTAGGTTAGCCAAGGGGTTTCCCCACTGTGTTCAAGGCCAGGGATGCGATTGCCGCGTGCTGGGCGTTGCTTATCCCTGTCATTCGTGTTACCAAGAATGCTGAGTGGATTAGGTATATCTAGAATAACCAGTAGAGATTTATTCATTTCTCTGATGATGCCCTCTTTGTGTTGGGTGAACAATTGGATGCGACCAGTCAGATGGCATGGCGGACTAAGTAGGTCTTGGACAGGATTGTTGGCTGATAATGGTGGGGTCTACGTACTGTTTGGAGATTACTGCTGCAACACTATTCCCAATAATACTAGCCCAGAGGGATCTTTAACTCAGGCGGTTGGTACGCAGCGGAACTTAAAGGGAGAATCTAAAGGAGAATGCCCTGTCTGGCCTTTAGGTCATTGGGTGGGTGTATTGTGTCTTGGTGAGATCGGGGGCTTTGTTTGTTTAGATTGGGATGGTTGTGGATATCGTGTTGCTTGTTGTTGCCTTTGTATTTTACAGTGCTATACCTCTCATTAATTCTTTTTTTAGTGCGTCTTGAGGCGTGACAATTC
>NW_025206606.1:9638-11929 GCF_004010195.1 Chiloscyllium plagiosum | reverse complement strand
ATCTGTCCGCAATCAAACAAGTCACTTTTCCTCCATGTTGATGTACAAGGTTTTTTACCTTCCTCACAGCTAACGTAGTGACGACCTACGTCCTGCTTTATAAAGATTGTGGATTGGCTGCATGTGTCAGACGTTATCTGGGGGCCATGGCAGTGGCGGATCTACTGGTTATTATCCTCGACCCTATATTGAGACACATTCCCATTGTTTATCGGGAACGGTTTTATTTCATGTGGGACATCTCCGTGTGTAACATCCACGCCGTCCTGCTTTATGCAGCTACTGATTGTTCTGTCTGGTTCACCGTCAGTTTCACCTTTGATCGATTTGCGGCCATTTGTTGCCAGAAGCTTAAAAGGAAATATTGCAGTGAGAAAACGGCGGCTGTTGTTCTGACAATAGTGACTGTGCTGAGCTGTTTAAAAAATATTTTCTGGCATTTTATGTTTACAGGTCAATATTGGCTGGCGAACCAGCCCTGGTTTTGTGAAGTAACAGATGGTGTTCATGTCTCCCCTTTCTGGGTGGCAATTGAGTTCCTCCACCACATTCTAAACCCAGCTCTCCCGTTTCTCCTGATCCTGCTGCTCAATATTTTCACCATCAGACACATTTTAGTGAGCAGCAGAGCCCGCAGGAGACTCAGGGCTCACACAAGTGGGGACGCTCGGTTTGACACAGAAATGAGCAATCGCAAAAGATCTATCATTTTACTGTTTGTGATCTCGGGCAATTTCATTCTGTTATGGTCAACATTAATGATGTTTTCCATATGGTACCGGATGGATGTGATCGGGCGTCGACGTGTGTCTTTACATGACTTTGTGAAAGAACTGGGCTTCATGCTGCAGCTCCTCAGTTGCTGCACAAACACCGCAATTTATGCTGTGACACAGACACAGTTCAGAAAGCAGCTGAAGAATGTGCTGAAATATCCCTTCACCCAAATATATCAATCAATCAGTTTCACTTGTAAATCAATCCATCCGGGAGTCTCTCATTGTAGTTGAATTTTTCAGCGATGAAGCAACCTGTCGCTTTCGTATCAGCCTGTGGGTAGTGAGGGTTTGTCTCACCTTATCCGACAGGCGAGTTACACGGACATTTCAATGATTCTATCAACTCAGGTGTCAGTAAGTGAAGGCACCATCCCACTGACTGTATCGATCACTTCAAATTATAACCAATAAAAATGTGCATTAAAAGTTACCGAGCAGCAGAGTGTAGGATATTGTTGTTTGTCATTATTTTGAAGAAGCTGAGTTGGACAGAGACAGAGTCAGCCACAAGTCTTGCTCCGTGGGGAAGGGGACGGGACCGGGGCCAGAGCTCAGGAGTTCGATTTAAGTCGCTCTGTCATTGCTTTCACCTCTGGGTCCCCCAAACCGACCTGGTCTTCGGCACAGTTCATCTTTCTACCCCGTTGCCGCTAACTCAAGTCAACCTCATCTGTCTCTCGCTTTCTCTATCACTGGCTCCTTCTCGAATCCTTCATTTGCACACAGTCCCAAATTTATCTCCCCCGTTATTTCATCTCATTTTCCTCCCTCACTTCCTCTGTGCACTCGCCCTTTCTCTCCACTCTCACTTTCACTTCCTTCTCTTGCCAGCCCACTTTTTGTCTCTCTCTCTCTATTACCTCCACGGTTTCTCCACCCTTGTCCACTCTACTCTCGCTCCAGCAACTTCTCTCTAACTCTGACTACCACCTTCATATTCCTCCCCCATTTTCTCCCTACTCACAGTCAGAGAGAAACGGAGTGAGGGCGGGGAGAATGCGAGAGTCAGAGGGAGAAGATGAGAAGAAGTCACACAGATGGAGAGGGAGAGAGAGGGCGCAGAGCGTGCGGGGAGAGAGGGTACGAGAGAGAGAGGGAGAGAGGCAGCGAAGCAGCGAGGAACGAAGAGGAAAGGAGGCCAAAAACAGGAGGGAAGTTGGCGAGAGAGAGAGAGAGAGCAGAGAGAGAGAAAGCGAGGGGTGAGCAAGAGAGGAGGGAAACAGAGCCGGAAGGGAGGCGAGAAAGAAAGGTGTCAGAAGAGAGTGAGAGGGTGTAGGAAGAGAGTGAGAGCGGGATCGGGAGAGAGAGACATGGAAGCGGGAGACAAACTGGGAAGACAGGAGGGAGAGATAGTGGGCAGGGAGGGAAAGATAGAGAGAACGGGAAAGAAAGGGAAGAGAGTGGGAAGGGGACGGAGAGAGACAGGGAGACGGAGAGAGAGGTGTAGAGAGCGAGAGTGAAAGAAAGCGGGAGAGGGTGGGTGAGAGAAATTGGGTTTAGAGAAACAGAGAC
>NW_025206606.1:7665-9047 GCF_004010195.1 Chiloscyllium plagiosum | reverse complement strand
AGAGAGAGGGGATTGGAAGAGAGAGAGATAGGAGTGAGAGAGGGAGGGTGGACAGTGATAGTGAGAGAGGAAGAGGAGATGGAGAGAGACTGAGAGATGGCATGAGGAAGGAGGGAGAGAGTGCGGTACAGGGCGAGTGGAAGGGGAGAGAGTGTGGGAACGGAAGAGGGAGAGAAAAGGAGATGGGAGCAGGGGAAATGGAAAAGAAAGGGGAGGGAAGAGAGATAGTGGGCAGAGAGAGAAACAGATATTGTGGGAGAGAGAGAATGCGCCGTGGGGAGAGACAGACAGGGGAATTAGAGAGAGACGGAAGTGGAGGAAGCAAAGAGAGAGAGGTGGGAAAGCGAGAGAGTAATTTGGGATACAGAGAGAGAGGGACGGGCGGGAGATACAGTGAGCGAAAGAGGCGAGAGAAAGATGGGAAAAGGGAGAGAGTGGAGCGTAGGAGGGATGGGGACAGATTAGTTTAGATTCCCTACAGTGTGGAAACAGGTCCTTCGGCCCAACATGTCCATACCGACCCTCTGACTATTGAAGCACGGCAAATTCACGCGATCTGCACGTCTTTGGACTGTGAGAGGAAAACAGAGCACCCAGAGAAAACCCAAGCAGACACGGAGAGAATATGCAAACTCCATACCGAGGCTGGAATTCAACCTAGAGCCCTGGTGATGCAAGGCAGAAGTGCTAACTACTGAGCCCCCGTGCCACCAACTTGACTGAATCTGAAAAACGCACGAGTGAGATTTGAAAACATGACCTCTGGTTTTATTTTTAACAACGTTCAAACTAATCTCAGCTGGTGTAGTATTTAAACCCCTGAGGTTCGCACTATTCTGCATTGCAAACTAGCTGCGCAACCAACTGAGCTAAATTGACAGAGAGAATTAGAGCGGTCCTGGAAAGGCACAGCAGGTCAGGCAACATAAAAGGAGGAGAAAAATCAACGTTTCTGGCAAAAGCCCTTAATCAGGAAAAGAGGCACGAAGCCTGCACGGAGGAGAGAGGGGACGAGTGAGACAGACGAATAGAGGGGTGAATGGAAGAAAGAGAGAGATAAGAATGTTTGGAGGGGGAGGTGGGTGAGAGAGGGAGTGGAAGAGAGATGGAGGTTGGGATAGACAGGGAGAGAGATGGAAACAGATAAGAGTGGAGACGAAAGAGATAGTGAAAGGGAGGCAAGTGAGAGAGAAAGAGAGGAAGAATGGGAGAGCGACAGACGGATTCAAGGGTGAGAGAGAGGGATAGGGAGAAGGGGGTGAAAAGAGAGAAGGATGAAGAGCGAGGAGGAGTGAATTTGGAGATAGAAGGAGAAAGTGACGACTGCAGATGCTGGAGATCAGAGCTGAAAATGTGTTGCTGGAAAAGCGCAGCAGGTCAGG
>NW_025206606.1:0-4564 GCF_004010195.1 Chiloscyllium plagiosum | reverse complement strand
AGGGGTGGGAGAGAGTGATGAGAGTGGGAGGGGCAGAGGGAGAGGGTGGAGTGAAAGAGACGAAGCACAGGAGGGAAAGAGCACGTAGGGCAAGAGACAATGAGAGGAGCTAAGAGAGAGAGAAAGAGAGAGAGACCGATGGGGCAATACAGAGAGGGAGGAGAAAATGTAGGAAAGAGGGTGTAGCGAGTGAGATACGACAGAGGCAGGGAGAGAGAGTGATGGAAGGACCTGGGGTAGTCAAACATAGAGAGGAGGAGAGAGAGTTTACGAGGGGAGAGGGGGAAGGATTTAGAGAGAGGGAGAGGTAAGAAAGAGGGAGGAAGTTGAGAGGGTGGGGGAGGGAGGAAAGAGAGGCAGGGCTGAGAGATTGTTGGGAGAGGAAGGCGGGAGAGAGAGAGAGAGGAGAGATGGAGGTGGAGCAAAAGAGGCATCTTAACGAGAGAGGGACATAGACTGAGGGGGTGTGAAGGAAGAGGACAGGGACTGGCAGACGGAGAGAGAGGGAGATGGATAGAGAGAATGGGAGGGAAGAGCAGTGGAGCGAGAGAGTAGAGAGAGAGGGACAGAGGGAGTGAGGCAGATGGAGAGTGCTGGGGTAGAGTGAGGGAGAGGTTGAAGGAGAGCGTATGTCATGTCGCGGGGAGAGAGGCAGGGGGAAGAGAGAGGGTAGGATATAAGAAAGACAGAGACCGAGGGCAAGAGAGAGAGGAAGGAGGTAAAATGGGAGAAGAGAGAGTATAAAGAGTGAGAGAGGACATAGCGAGTGAGAGAGAGATAGAAAGAGCTGTGGAGCTAGAGACAGGGGGAGACAGAGTGAATGAAGAAGGCATGGCGGAGACTGAGGCAGAGCAAAGCAAGATGCTGAATGGGGAGAGAGTGAGGGAGGACTGAAAGAAAAATGAGTGAGAGAGATTGTGGGCAGGGGAAGGCAGGAGAGAGAGGAAGGGTTGGAGAGAGGGTGGGTTGAGCAAAAGCGGCAGCTAGAGGAGATCGAGAAGGGAACAGAGATGGAGGGACGTGGTCAGAGAGAGCGAACAGGGATGGACAGAGAAAGAGAGAGGAAGATGTTTAGAGACGGAAGGAAGCGCTATTGAGAGACACGGGGAGGGGGTTAGAGAGAGAGAGAGCGCAAGAGAAGGGGAGAGAAACTGCAAAGAGTGAGAGGGGCAGAGGGAGGGAGAGAGAGAGAGATACGAAGAGACCTATGGATACAGGGAGAGAGGTTGAGAGAAAGTAGAGGGGGGCGCGGAGAGCGAAGGAGGTGGAAGAGAGAGGGAGGGGAGAGAGAGGGAGAGGAGAGGGAGTTTGGAGCAGAACACGCAGCTAGGGGAGAGAGAAAGATAGATACAGAGGGAGGGGAGAGGGAGAGGACAGTCTGTTGCATAAAAGAGAGATA
Source organism: Chiloscyllium plagiosum (assembly GCF_004010195.1). Lineage (NCBI taxonomy): Eukaryota > Metazoa > Chordata > Chondrichthyes > Orectolobiformes > Hemiscylliidae > Chiloscyllium > Chiloscyllium plagiosum. The sequence goes on along the minus strand of NW_025206606.1, from coordinate 3,165 downwards.
GTGTTAGAGCGAAGAGAGGGAGAGAGGGAAGGGAGACAGAGAGAAAAAGGGAATGGGGAGCGAGAGAGAGAGGAGGAGAGGACAGAGAGGGCAGGGTGGAGAGAAGGAGGCAGATGGGAAGAGAAATCTGGGAGAATGATCGAGAGAGAAAGAGCGGGCGGTCGTGTGAGTGAGAGTGAGAGATTGTGAAGCAGAGATGAAGGGTGAAAAGAGGGAATGGGAAAGAGGGGGAGAGGGACGAAGGCATAGATGGAGGAAAGGAGATAAATGAAACTGAGGGGGGAGAAAGAGACAGGGTGGGTGAGGGGGAGAAAGAGAGGGAGATGACAGAGAGGGAGGGAGCTGAGGAAGAGAGGCAGAGTGCAGAGAAAGACAGGCAGCAGAGAAGAGAGAGACTCTGAGGGGCGAAATAGAAATAGACGTGAGAGAAAGAGAAGGAGGTGAATCGAGTGGGGAGGGTTTTGGATAATGGGAGTGGGAATCGAAAGAAAGTGAGGGGGAGGAGAGATAATTTGGATGGATAGAGAGAGGGAGAGAGATGGACGGCAGTGGAGAGAGAAGGCTGATGGCGAGAGAGGAAGAGAGCTGTGGAGAACGAGACAGACAGAAAGAGAGAGTGGGGTACAGAGAGGAGGGGGAGTTTACAGAAAGGGAGAAGAGCAGAAAAGTATAGAGAGATGGGTCAAAGGGTGAGAGGGTGATGAGAGACAGGGACGTGGCGAGAGAAAGGGAGGGGGAAGAGAGAGTGATGAGGGAGAGGGAGAGGGACTAATGGGGACAGAGACATTGGGAAGTAAGAGCGGGGGGGCGACACAGAGTGGCAGAAGTGATGAAAGAGAAAGACGGAGGGTAGGAGAGATGGGGATGTGTGGAAGAGAGGGGGAGTGGGAGCGAGAGGGAGTGGCGAGTGGGAAAGTGGGCGAGAGAGAGATGGAAGTTGCAGAGAGAAAAGGAAAGAAACTGAGAGAGCGATATAGCGAGGCTGAGTATGGAGAAAGAGTGGGAGTATGGAGTGAGACAGACAGGAAGGGTGAAAGATATTGAGAGGTGATAATGTTTGGGGAAGCGGGATGACAGAGTGAGAAGAGAGGCACCAGAAGAGAGAGAGTTGGAGTGGATAGAGAGCAAAGGATGTCGAGAGAGAGAGAGAGACATGGGCGGGCACACAGACGGTGGAAGAGCAAGAGAGAGAGAGTGCGGGGGTACAGACAGAAGGAGGGCACGAGCGGGGCTGAGTGATGTTGAAGAAAAACCGTGGGGAGAGAGGGGACGAGAAAGAGATGTAGTTAGAATGGTTAGAGGAAGGGAGTGGGGAGAGGAATGAGAGGGGAGACACAGAGAAGGATGGGGCGAGCGACTTAGATGGGGAGGGAGAAAGAGAGAAGTGAGGGAGTGAGAGAGAGCGAAAAAGAGGTAGGGAGAGAGAGAAGGAGAGAGACTTAATGAGAGCAAGGGAGAGAGAGGAGGCAGTGAGGAGCGAAAGAGAAGGGAAGAGAGGGGGAAGGGAGAGAAAGGGATGGGGAGGCTGGGGAGAGAGAGGCGTTCAGAGAGAAACGGGGTGTGGGGGAGAGAGAGTGCGGGGATGGAGTGAGGGGGAGCGAGACAAAGAAGGGGAGACAGTCGGAGTCAGGGGCGGATAAGAGAGGTGGGAGAGTGAGGTGAAGAGGAAGGGAGAGTGATTGCGGATAGAGAGAGGTGAAGAGCGACAGAGGAAGAGGCGAGAAAGAGTGAGTGGAAGGAAGGAAAGAGGGAGACAGCGATGGAGAGTGTGAGGAAGAGGTGAGAGAGAAGCGGGGAGAAAGATGGAGGGGTCAGAAAGAGAGGGAAGGTGCAGAGTGAAAGAGAGGGAAAGTGGGAGAGAGGGAGGCTGGGAGATAGGGAAAAAAAGAGAGGCCGGATTGAGAGAGAAAGACATGGACAGGGAACAGAGAGAGAGAGAGAGAGAGAGAGAGAGAAACAGAGAGATATGCAGAGATAGTGAGGCCGAGAGAGAGTGTATAGAGAGGGAGGGGTGGAGAGAGAGGTGCAGGTGTGGAGAACGAAATAGAGAGGTGGGGACAACGAGAGGAAAAGAGAGAGGGAGGGGAGAGAGACAGATAGGGAGAAGTTTACTGAGAAGGAGATGGGAGAGAGAGGGAAAGGGGAGTGAGAGACAGGGAGAGGGAGAGATAGAGCCGTATGGAGATAAAGAGAGGAGTGGAGAGGGGAGACTGAGGCGGAGACAGACAATGTCGGCGAGATAGAGATAAGAGCTGAGATATACTGAGGGTAAGAAGAGAAAGAGGTACGTATGCTGGGAGAGAGAAAAGACAAAGAATGGGTGGAGAGAGAAAGAGAGGGAAGGAGAGTGAAAGAGACCGTTGGGGGATGGGAGAGAGAGTGAATAACGGGGTGGAGACAGATTGAAGTGGACAGAGAATGAGAGTGAGGGAGAAGAGAATACAGAGACGGGGAGGATAAATAAAGGGAAGGGCAGAGAGAGGGATAGGGAGGCTGGAAAGAGGGGGGCTGAAAGAGAGAGGGACGTGGGAGAGTGAGAGGGAGGGGTTGAAGAGAGTGAGAGAGGGAGACAAAGAAGGGGAAGCGAGAGTCGCTGGGGAGGGAATTAAGAGAGGCTAGAGGGAGAGAGGATGAGGACGAGATATAGAATCTGAAAGAGAGAGAGAAAGGAGGGGATAGACAGTTAAAGTGGGACTCGAAGATAGAGAGATTGAGAGAGTGAGGTGGTAGAGGAAGAGGGAATGATTGGGGACAGAGAGAGGGGAAAGCGAGAGATGGAGGCGAGAAAGGGTGAGTGGGAGGAGGGAGAGAGGGATACGGCAGCGGAGAATGAGAGAGAGAGATGCGAGAGAGAAGTGGTGAGAAAGAGGGAGACGTCAGAGAGAGAAGGAGGGTGCAGAAGAGAAAAGGAGGGAAAGTGTGTGAGAGAAGGAGGCTTGGTGAGTGGTAGAAAGAGCGTGAGGGCCCAGAGAGAGAACAAGTGAGGGGGAGAGAATGAGGGATGTGGGAGTGAATGAGCGAATGGAGAGAGATGGTTGGAGAGAGAGGCAGTGCGGAGAGAGCCTTCGTGGTGGAGAAAGAGAGGCGTATGGGGAGTGAGATTAAGAGGTGGGGGACCGAGACAGGAAAAATGGGGTGGAGAGAGAGAAAGAGAAGAAGGGAAGG
>NW_025206605.1:8729-11928 GCF_004010195.1 Chiloscyllium plagiosum | reverse complement strand
TATTCCCGCAGTGATCAATACATTCCCGCAGTGATCAGTATATTCCCACACTGATCAGTTCATTTCCACAGTGATCAGTGTATTCCCGCAGTGGTCAGTATATTCCCACAGTGATCAGTGCGTTACCACAGTGATCAATACATTCCTGCAGTGATCAGTAAATTCCCACAGTGACCAATTCATTCCCGCAGTGATCAGTACATTCTAACAGTGATCAATACATTCCCACAGTGATCAGTACATTCCCGCAGTGATCAGTACATTCCAACAGAGATCAGTACATCCCCACAGTGATCAATACAGTCCCACAATGACCAGTATATTCCCACACTGATCAGTTCATTTCCACAGTGATCAGTGTATTCCCGCAGTGGTCAGTATATTCCCACAGTGATCAGTGCATTACCACAGTGATCAATACATTCCTGCAGTGATCAGTAAATTCCCATGTGACCAATTCATTCCCGCAGTAATCAGTACATTACCGCAGTGATCAGTACATTCCAACAGTGATCAATACATTCCCACAGTGATCAATACATTCTGGCAGTGATCAATACATCCCCACAGTGATCAATACATTCCCACAGTGACCAGTACATTCCCACAGTGATCAGTGCATTCCCACAGTCATCAGTACATTCGCACAGTAATCAGGACATTTCCACGGTGATCAGTACATTCCCACAATGATCAATACCTTTCCACTGTGATCAGTACATTCCTAAAGAGATCAGTACATCCCCGCAGTCATCAGTATTTGTCCACACTGAGCAGAACATTCCCACTGCGATCAATACATTCCCCAGTGATCAATGCATTCCCCTAGTGATCAGTACATTCCTGCAGTGGTCAGTATATTCCCACAGTTATCAGGACATTCCCACAGTGATCAGTACATTCCCACAGTGATCAGTACATTTCCACAGAGAGCACGGCATTCCTACAATGATCAGTACATTCCCACTGTGATCAGTACATTCCCACTGTGATCAGTACATTCCCGCATTGATCAGTACATTCCCACAGTGGTCAGTATATTCCCACAGTTATCAGGACTTTCCCAAATTGATCAGGACATTCCTACAGTGATCAGTACATTCCCGCAGTGATCAGTATATTCCCACAGTGATCACTACATTCCCACAATGGTCAGCATATTCCCGCAGGGATCAGTACATTCTCACAGTGGTCAATTTCATTCTCACAGTAATCAGTATATTCCCACAGTGATCAGTCCATTCCCACAATGATCAGTGTATTCCCGCAGTGATCAGTACATTCGCGCAGTGATCAGTACATTCCCGCTGTGATCAGTACATTCCCACAATGATCAGTCCATTCCCACAATGATCAGTATATTCCCGCAGTGATCAGTATATTCTCACAGTGATCAATACAATCCCGCTGTGATCCGTATATTCCCACAGTGATCAATACATTCCCACTGTAATCAATACATTCCCACAGTGATCAGTACATTCCAACAGTGGTCAGTACATTCTCACAGTGATCAGTATATTCCCACTGTGATCAGTACATTCCCACAGTTACCAGAATATTCCCGCAGTGATCAGTACATTCCCGCAGTGGTCATGAATATTCCCACTGTAAACAATACATTCCCTTAGTGATCACTATATTCCCGCAGTGATCAGTATATTCCCGCAGTGACCAGTACATTCCCACAGTGACCAGTATATTCCCACACTGATCAGTATATTCCCACAATGATCAGTATATTCTCGCAGTGATCTGTACATTCCCACAGTGATCAATACATTCCTGCAGTGATCAATATATTCCCACAGCGATCAGTACATTTTGACTGTGAACAGTATATTCCAACAGTGATCAGTATATTCCCACAGTGAGCAGTGTATTCCCACAGTGAACAGTTCATTTCCAGTGTACTCAGTATATTCCCACAGTGATCAGCACATTCCCAAGGTGATCAATACATGCCCGCAGCACTCTTTAAATTTCCCACAATGATCAGTCCATTTCCACTGTGATCAGTATATTCCCACACTGATCAGTATATTCCCACAATGATCAGTATATTCCCGCAGTGATCTGTACATTCCCACAGTGATCTATACATTTCTGCAGTGATCAATATATTCCCACAGCGATCAGTACATTTCCACTGCGAACAGTATATTCCAACAGTGATCAGTATAATCCCAGTGAGCAGTACATTCCCGCGGAGATACGTACATTCACAGTGATTAGTACATTCCCAAAGTGATCAGCACATTCCCACAGTAATCAGTATATTCCCACAGTGATTAATCTATTCCCGCACTGATTAGTCCATTCCCACAGTGATCAGCATGTCCCCACGGTTATCATTACATTCCCACAGTGATCAATACATTCCCACAGTGATCAGTACATTGACGCATTGATCAGTACAATTCCACAGTGATCAATACAATCCCGCAGTGATCCGTCCATTCTCACAGTGATCAATACATTCCCACTGTAATCAATACATTCCCACAGTGATCAGTACATTCCCACAGTGTTCAATACATTCTCACAGTGATCAGTACATTCCCACAGTCACCAGTATATTCCCGCAGTGATCAGTACATTCCCGCAGTGGTCATGAATATTCCCACTGTTATCAATACATTCCCACAGTGATCAGTACATTCCCACAGTGATCACTACATTCTTCTCACAGCAGAGAGCGGCGCGAGCTGGCCGGAAGTGAGGTTGGAGCGCTGAGCTGGTCGGGAAGGTAAGTGACTGATATTTGAGTGGGTGTGTTCTAGACCCCAGGCCCTACATAGTAGGGCCTCCCTCCATTCCTCCTCCTCTAACCTAATTATAAAGTCCACAGGTAAGCTACTCAGTGTTCTTGTTGTGGAGACGAAGTGTAGAGTAATGGCAGCGCAGGCGGTGGAATGTTCCTCCTGCAGGATGTTCGAGGTAGGGGTGACCACCGATACTCCTGCCGACTTCATCTGCAGGAAATGCAGCCAGATCCTGCTCCTCACAGAACGAGTTAGGGAACTGGAACTGGAGTTGGATGAACTGAGGATTATTCGAGAGGCTGAGAGGGTGATAGATAGAAGCTACAGGGACATAGCTACGCCAGAGAACAGAGGTAGCTGGGTAACAGTTAGAGGTGGGAAGGGGAGGAAGCAGGCAGTGCAGGGATCCCCTGTAGTCATTCCCCTAAACAATA
>NW_025206605.1:0-5176 GCF_004010195.1 Chiloscyllium plagiosum | reverse complement strand
GGCCTTTTCTCGTTGGAACGGCGTAGGATGAGGGGTGACTTGATAGAGGTTTATAAGATGATCAGAGGAGTAGATAGAGTAGACAGTCAGAAACTTTTTCCCCGGGTACAACAGAGTGTTACAAGGGGACATAAATTTAAGGTGAAGGGTGGAAGGTATAGGGGCGATGTCAGGGGTGGGTTCTTTACCCAGAGAGTGGTGGGGGTATGGAATGCGCTGCCTGTGGGAGTGGTAGAGTCAGAATCTTTGGTGACCTTGAAGCGGCAATTGGATAGGTACATGGATGGGTAGTTAAGCTAGGACAAATGTTCGGCACAACATCGTGGGCCGAAGGGCCTATTCTGTGCTGTATTGTTCCATGTTCTACGTTCTATTCCCACAATGATCAGTATATTCCCGCAGGGATCAGTACATTCTCACAGTGGTCAGTACATTCCCACAATGGTCAGTATATTCCCGCAGTGATCAGTATATTCCCGCAGTGATCAATATATTCCCTCAGTGATCAGTACATTCCCGCACCAGTCATGAATATTTCCACGTAATCAATGCATTCCCACAGTGATCACTACATTCCCACAATGGTCAGCATATTCCCGCAGGGATCAGTACATTCTCACAGTGGTCAATTTCATTCTCACAGTAATCAGTATATTCCCACAGTGATCAGTCCACTCCCACAATGATCAGTATATTCCCGCAGTGATCAGTATATTCCCGCAGTGATCAATACAATCCCGCTGTGATCCGTATATTCCCACAGTGATCAATACATTCCCACTGTAATCAATACATTCCCACAGTGATCAGTACATTCCAACAGTGGTCAGTACATTCTCACACTGATCAGTATATTCCCACTGAGATCAGTACATTCCCACAGTTACCAGAATATTCCTGCAGTGATCAGTACATTCCCGCAGTGGTCATGAATATTCCCACTGTAAACAATACATTCCCTTAGTGATCACTATATTCCCGCAGTGATCAGTATATTCCCGCAGTGACCAGTACATTCCCACAGTGACCAGTATATTCCCACACTGATCAGTATATTCCCGCAGTGACCAGTACATTCCTACAGTGATCAGAACATTCCCGCAGTCATCAGTACATTCCCACAGTGATCAGTATATTCCCGCAGTGATCAGGACATTCGTACAGTGATCAGTACATTCCTGCTGTGATCAGTACATTCCCACAATGATCAGTACATTCCCGCAGTGATCAGGACATTCCCACAATGATCAGTACATTCCCACAGTGATCAGTATATTCCCACAGTGATCAGTACATTTCCAAATTGATCAGGACATTCCCACAGTGATCAGTACATTCCCAAAGTGAACGGTACATCCCACAGTGATGAGTACATTCCCACAGTGATCAATACATTCCCGCACTGATCAGTCCATTCCCACAGTGATCGGCATGTCCCCACGGTGATCAATACATTCCCACAGTCATCAATACATTTTCACCGTGGTCAGTATATTTCTGCAGTGATCAAGATATTCCCACAGTGATCAATACAATCCCGCAGTGATCCGTACATTCTCACAGTGTTTAATACATTCCTACTGTAATCAATACATTCCCACAGTGATCAGTACATTCCCAAAGTTACCAGTATATTCCCGCAGTGATCAGTACATTCCCACAGTGGTCATGAATATTCCCACTGTAATCAATACATTCCCACAGTGATCAGTACATTCCCACAGTGATCACTACATTCCCACAATGGTCAGTATATTCCCGCAGTGATCAGTACATTCTCACAGTGGTCAATACCTTCCCACAGTGATCTGTATATCCCCGCAGTTACCAGTATATTTCCGCAGTGATCAATATATTCCCTCAGTGACCAGTACAATCCCGCTGTGATCCGTACATTCCCACAGTGATCAATACATTCCCACTGAAATCAATACATTCCCACAGTGATCAGTACATTCCCACAGTAATCAATACATTCCCACAGTGATCAGTCCATTCCACAATGATCAGTATATTCCCGCAGTGATCAATATATTCCCTCAGTGATCAGTACATTCCCGCAGTGATCAGTGTATTCCCACAGTGATCAATACAATCCCGCTGTGATCCGTATATTCCCACAGTGATCAATACATTCCCACTGAAATCAATACATTCCCACAGTGATCAGTACATTCCCACAGTGATCAATACATTCCCACAGTGATCAGTATATTCCCACAGTGATCAGTACATTCCCGCAGTGATCAGTATATTCCCACAGTGTTGAGTATATTCCCACAGTGATCAATACAATCCCGCTGTGATCCGTATATTCCCACAGTGATCAATACATTCCCACTGTAATCAATATATTCTCATAGTGATCAGTATAATCCCACTGTGATCAGTACATTCCCACAGTTACCAGTATATTCCCGCAGTGATCAATACATTCCCGAAGTGGTCATGAATATTCCCACTGTAATCAATACATTCCCACAGTGTTCAATACATTCTCACAGTGATCAGTATATTCCCACAGTGATCAGTCCATTCCCACAATGATCAGTACATTCCCACAGCCTTCAATACATTCCCACACTGATCAATATATTCCCATAGTGATCGGACCATTCCCACAATGATCAGTATATTCCCGCAGGGATCAGTAATTTCCCACAGTGACCAGTACATTCCCACAGTGATCAGTATATTCCCGCAGTGACCAGTAAATTCCCACAGTGATCAGTTCATTCCCACAGTGATCAGTACATTCGCACAGTGATCAGTATATTCCCGCAGTAACCAGTACATTCCCACAGTGCTAAAGTACATTCCCACACTGATCAACACTTTCCCACAGTGATCAATAAATTCTCGCAGTGATTAGAGCATTCCCACAGTGGTCAGTACATTCCTGCAGTGATCAGTACATTCCCACAGTGATCAGTGCATTCCCACAGTGGTCAATATAGTCCCACAGTGATCAGCATATTCCCACAGTGATCAATACATTCCCACAGTTATCACTACATTACCACAGTGATCCGTATATTCCCGCAGTGATAAGTGATCAGTACATTCCTGCATTGATCAGTACATTCCCACAGTGATCAGTACATTCCCACGGTGGTTAATACATTCTCACAGTGATTAGTATATTTCCACAGTGATCAGTACATTCCCACACTCATCAATACATTACTACAGTGATCAGTATATTCCCGCAGTGATAAGTGCATTCCCAAATGATCAGTACATTCCTGCATTGATCAGGAAATTCCCATAGTGATCTGTACATTCCCACAGTGATCAATACTTTTCTACAGTGATCAGTACATTCCCGCATTGATCAGTATATTCCCACAGTGATCAATACATTGCCACAGTGATCAGTACATTCCCGTAGTGATCAGTATATTCCCTTAGTGATCAGTACATTCCCACAGTGATCAGAACATTCCCACAGTGATCAATACTTTCCTGCAGTGATCAATATATTCCCACAGCGATCAGTACATTTCCACTGCGAACAGTATATTCCAACAGTGATTAGTATAATCCCACAGTGAGCAGTATATTCCCATGATGAACAGTTCATTTCCAGTGTGATCAGTATATTCCCACAGTGATCAGTACATTCCCAGTGATCAGTACATTCTCGCTGTGATCAGTACATTCCCACAGTGTTCAGTACATTGCCGCAGTGATCAGGACATTCTCACCATGATCAGTACATTCCCTTGGTATCAGTATATTCCCACAGTGATCAGTACATTCCCAAATTGATCAGGTAATTCCCACAGTGATCAGTACATTCCCACAGTGATTAATCCATTCCCGCACTGATCAGTCCATTCCTACACTGATCAGTCCATCCCCACGGTTATCATTACATTCCCACAGTGATCAATACATTTTCGCAGTGGTCAGTATATTCTCACAGTGATCAGTACTTTGACACATTGAGCAGTACAATTCCACAGTGATCAATAAAATCCCGCAGTGATCCGTCCATTCTCACAGTGATCAATACATTCCCACTGTAATCAATACATTCCCACAGTGATCAGTACATTCCCACAGTGTTCAATACAGTCTCACAGTGATCAGTATATTCCCACAGTGTTCGGTACATTCCCACAGTTACCAGCATATTCCCGCAGTGATCAGTACATTCCAGCAGTGGTCATGAATATTCCCATTGTAATCAATACATTCCCACAGTGATCAGTACATTCCCACAGTGATCACTACATTCCCACAATGGTCAGTATATTCCCCCAGGGATCAGTACATTCTCACAGTGGTCAATACATTCTCACAATGATCAGTATATTCCCGCAGTGATCAGTATTTTCCCGCAGTGATCTATATATTCCCTCAGTGATGAGTACATTCCCGCAGTGATCAGTATATTTCCGCAGTGATCAAGATATTCCCACAGTGATCAAACCAATCCTGCTGGGATCCGTATATTCCCACAGTTATCAGTAAATTCCAACAGTGGTCAGTACATTCTCACACTGATCAGTATATTCCCAGTGTGATCAGTACATTCCCACAGTTACCAGAATATTCCCGCAGTGATCAGTACATTCCCGCAGTGGTCATGAATATTCCCACTGTAAACAATACATTCCAGCTGTGATCCGTATATTCCCACAGTGATCAATACATTCCCACTGTAATCAATACATTCCCACAGTGATCAGTATATTCCCACAGTTGCCAGTATATTCCTGCAGTGATCAGTACATTCCCGCAGTGTTCGTGAATATTCCCACTGTAATCAATACATTCCCACAGTGATCAGTACATTCCCACAGTGATTAATACATTCCCACTGTAATCAATACATTCCCACAGTGATCAGTACATTTCCACAGTTACCAGTATATTCCCACAGTGATCAGTACATTCCCACAGTGATCAATACATTCCCACTGTAATCAATACATTCCCACAGTGATCAGTACATTCCCACAGTTGCCAGTATATTCCCGCAGTGATCAGTACATTCCCGCAGTGGTCATGAATATTCCCACTGAAATCAATGCATTTCCACAGTGTTCAGTACATTCCCACAGTGATCACTACATTCCCACAATGGTCAGTGTATTCCCGCGGGGATCAGTACATTCTCATAGTGGCCAATTTTATTCTCACAGTAATCAGTATATTCCCACAGTGA
>NW_025206604.1:0-11928 GCF_004010195.1 Chiloscyllium plagiosum | reverse complement strand
TGATGAACCAGCTGAAGATGTTTGTTTTGAGGCATCTTCCCTGAGGATCCCCTGCAGAGATGTCCCAGGACTGAGAGGATTGACAGTCACCGATCACAAACATCTTCCTTTGTGCTGTAAAAGACCCCAACCAGTGGGGTGAGTACACCTGATTCCCATTAAGCTCAAATAAGTAGGTGATCCTGATGCCATCCTAAGTCAAATGCTACCTTGTTATCAAGGCCATTCACTCTTTCCTGAGCCCTTGTGTTCACCTCTTGTTCATATCAATAGATGATGGTGTATGTGTTGGAAGTGTTTTCCTCTCACAAAGGGTAATCAATGTCAGGAAGTATCTGGGCTAGATAGTGAGTGGAGTTACATCACTGAAAGTATTCAAAGAGGTGGTGCATGAATTTTTGGCTTGTCAGAGAGCTAAAGGATGTGAAGAATTGAACATTAAAGACCAGTATTGCTAACAGTAGGTCAGCCACCATGGTATACAATGGGTTGATCGCCCGAGTCACCTAATCTTGCTTCTTATGTTCTCATATTCTGCAATTAAAAAGTTAATAATTGTAATTTTCCTGAACGTTCTGTTATTGAATGTTGCAGTCACAGAGAATAAAGTATTTTGTGAGTCATCTCAGGGTGAGGTATGGGGGCTATATTCACAGTAAATCTGGGTCTCCAACATGACCAACAAATGAAGCACAAGTTGCAGAGAGGAGACACTCTGTAAAGAGACCAGAGGTATATTTCGAAACTAGCCTGGTTTTCCAAATAACATTTTCCAACCCACACCAAACCGTGTGTGACAGTCTTGAGGGATTGAATGATATCCTGTGTTAGGGGGGACCAGGTATTTGGCCTCCATCTGCTAATATCAGGAGCTGCGAGGAGTTGGATAGAACATAGGGATATAGGACTGAGCAGCAGGAGTGGGCTATTGGACACTTTGTCACCGGTCCACCACTCACAATTTCCATGGGGTGATGTGAATGTGGTCTCAGCAGCATTTGTCTGTCTGTATACCATTTTCCGACATTCACTTGTCTGTCAAATGTCGCCAAATATAACTTTGAATAAATGCAAGCATCCAGGCACCACAAACTTCTGGGGAAGGGAATTTCCATTTGAACAGCCCTTTGAAAATTTCTCATTTGTGTTTCAACCAACGTTGGAAGGTCACTACGTCATTTTCCAGTCCCACTCCTCTACTGGTTACACTAATCTTAATTGCAAACAGTTTTGTGATGTGACCAATGATGTTGGTCTCAGATTATGCCGTTTTCTCCAAACGTGTGAGACACAGAAAGTTGAACTCATAACAAATGGTAAAATGACAGAGTGCCCCAAACGTTATTATCTGCCTTTGAAGTTATTCTACTTATACAAGCTACTGGTAGTGGGGTTTCACTCTGGAACAGTTGAATTTGGCTGAATTCCCTTTGTTTCAGGCAGTGGAGAGATTCCAATGAATTCTCACCAGAAATGCTTCACAAGTGGTAAAGATAACACAGGGATTTTATGGTCTCACACTTTGCTATTGCATGGAACAACGTAAGAGAGAGAGATTAATAGGCTGCTGCTTCTCAGGCAGGGGACATCTTTCACCCTCTCTATGTTGAAACATACGATAATGCCAACTGAACACCAAACTGGACCATGTGTGCTCTTCAGGAACATTCTCTGTAAAATCCGATTATATAGATTATATGCAAGTACATTCGTTTCAATCGCAAAAAGAGTCCCCACTTTATAATTTGATGATATGCTTAAATGTGTCTGTGTAAGTTGTAAATATTGGTAGGTGTCTTCATAGTATGGGTGTTAATATCAATGCATCTTTTTCTTAAAGTTTATTCTCTAGCTTTAGTCTCCCTGACAAGAGATAATATGCATCCAGTTGATACACTCTTCAGAAAGTTCAATACTATTTCTCAGCTAAATCAAAACTGATCTCCAATAACAAAAGGCCAGCATTCCAGGAATGAGTAAAGGGAAACCTCTTTGAAAATCATCGAAAAGAATTAAATCCTTTCATTTAAGTTTCGGGGATCAAAACACCACACAGTGCATCAAATGTGGTCTCAGCAATGCCCTGTACAGATGCAGTTAAACATTCCTGCGATAAAATCTAATATATTTTGCCAAAAACAGCATTATTCCACTTACCTTCCAAATCACTTGCTGCATCTGCAGACTGACCTCATATGATTCATGTCTCAGGAACATGGAAACCGCCTGTATCACAGAGTTCTGCAATCTCTCTGCATTTACATTGTTTACCATTGTTTTATTCTTCCTGCTAAAATAGACAACTTACCTTATGTTATTTCTGCTGAAGGTTTGCTCACTAACCTTTCCTGTCTGTTTCACATTGCAGACTCACTAACTTCATTTGATGACACATTAAATGACCATCTTGGTGTACGAGCCAATTGAGCTCCAAGCAATTCCCTCCCCTTCTTTCAGATCTTTCATACAAATTGTTGATCATTGATGACCCCACAGTGATCTCTGAGGCACTCCATCAGTTACAGCTTTGCAGCCTGAAAATAAACATTTGTCTCTCCTCTCGATTTCCTGTTAGCGACTGATCTATGCTGGACAGGAGAGTCAATGTTCCCTGCTCCTGGGTAGCCGTTCAGGCGGGTTGAATAGCCTCCTGCTGGGCTGTGTAATGTACTCAACGAGCAGAATTACTTCATTCTATATTGCTGTGCAATTCCTTAGAGTGACAGAAGAGTCTCCTCTTGTCTCATTGTATCGATCCTGTCTGATTGAATGGGGTGGTCCGCTACCATGTAATAGCCTTGAGGGTGGATTGAGGGAACAACACACGGGGCAGGGTCACCAGTTAGTCATTTGGCTGCACCATTCAGAATGCTCATGGCTGATCCGAGTGTGTCTGTCCATCCATCTCCTGGATGTTCCCAATAAACATTGACTCTCCTGTCCAACAAAGATCAGTCATGCGCAGGCTTATACACTTAAGAGCAAGGTCCTAGGGACTATAGCTGAACAAAGAGACCGAGGAGCGTAGGTTCATAGCTCTTTGAAAGTGGAGGCGCAGGTAGATAGGATAGTGAAGAAGGCGTTTGGTATGCTTTCCTTTATTGGTCAGAGTATTGAGTACAGGAGTTGGGAGGTCATGTTGCTGCTGTACAGGACATTGTTGAGGCCATTGTTGGGATATTGTGTGCAATTCTGGTCTCGCTCCTATCGGAAAGATGTTGTGAAGCTTGAACGAGTTCAGAAAAGATTTACAAAACATTTACCAGGGTTAGAGGATTTGAGCTATAGGAAGAGGCTGACCAGGCTGGGGCTGTTTTAACTGGAGCATCGGAGACTGAGGGGTGACTTTATAGAGGATGACAAAATTATGAGGGGCATGGATAGTGTAAATAGGCAAAGTCTTTTCCCTGGTGTCGAGGAGTCCAGAACTAGAGGGCATAGGTTTACGATGAGAGGGGAAAGATACAAAAGAGATCTAGGGGGCAACGTTTTTCACCCAGAGGGTGTACTTGTATGGAATGAGCTGCCAGAGGAAGTGTTGGAGGCTGGTACAATTGCAACATTTGAGAGGCATTTGGGATGGGTATACGAATTGGAAGGGTTTGGAGATATATGGGCCAGTTGCCGGCAGGGAGGACTAGATTGGGTTGAAGTATCTGGTCGGCATGGACGGGTTGGACTGAAAGGTCTGTTTCCATGCTGTACATCTCTATGACTCTATCAACGAGTATCACTGCTCCCTGAGGATGAGGACACTACAGGTAGCACAACACTAAAGTGAAAGGTACGTCCTTATTTCTTTGAGGGACCTGTTATTTTAAAAGTTTGTTAACAGAACATCAAATCACCACCTCTTTGCAGATATAAGGACAGAATAATTAGGAATAAACATAAACCATTCCGGATTCCAAACCTGTCCCACATTCCCACTGAGCCTTTCCAAACGAATATGTATCAAACCCAGCCTCTGCTGCTGTCTCAGGAAGAGAATACCTGTTAGCATAGCACTACATGAAAAAAGGAGCAGAATGAGGCCATTCTGCCCATCGAGTATGATATACCATTCAATAATTTCTTATATGTTCCTCAACGTCATTCTCCTGCCTTCCCCCAAGAATCCTTGATCCCGTTAAAAAACAAAAAACTTATCAATTTGTATCTATGTCTACGTGTGCGTATGTTGTCCATCTGCTTGTCATCTGTGTATTTGTGCATTTACGTTTGTCTTTCTGTGCATCAGCCTCTGTGTTTCTATCTATGTTTGTGTCTATTTGTGTGTGACTCTGTATGTCTGCGTGTGTTTCTACTTGTGTGTCTGCCTTTTTCCTTGTATGTGTTGTGTTTGTTCGTATATTGGGATGATGCCAATAATTCTGTCTATTTCTGTGTCCGCATCTCTGAGCAGTGAGGTAACTGTATTTGGGGGGGGAGGGGAGGTGGGAGTTAAAGGACTGTCCTTCGAAATGCCAGTGTGAATCGTCTTTCACTGAGCACTGCTCCTTCATCGGGCAGTGGGACATGGATGTTTCAGAAATTTCACGCGAGGCATCCCAGTCCGCTTCATCTTGTACTAGGTTCCTCCCCACATGGCGGGTGTGGGGGAGGGGTGAGGGAATAGATATTGGGCACTACACCACCCGGCTTGGCCATTTCTGTCCTATTCCAGGCTGTTTCTCTTGGAATAGGAGAAAAGGATGGAAGGAGTGAGGGCAGGAGTGGATGGCCTTGCTGTTAGTGCTGGGGGAGGTGGATCTCGGAGGAATTGTGAGGTGTCCGGAATGAGGCAGTGGACAGTTTTGAATCCATATAGTATTACTAATGTGTGGGCGTATTGTGTAGGTGACAGAGAAAGTGTGGGAAGGAAATTGCTGAATTCAATAGTGAGAGTGGTAGTGCCTGAGCCTTATTTGCAGATGGAGCATGAGGATTTTCTGGGGGTAGGTGCTATAACAGATATACAGAGAGGGTGACGGAGCAGAGAGAATTCAGTGAGCATTATCCTGCCAGAGCAGGGAGGATATTGATGCTTGTCCTGTATTGATGGAGATATATTCAGATCATCTCAGCCTCGAGGTGAGCCTCCCCGAATGTCCTGTCCAAGTCTATCACTAATAATGACGCAGACCTGCCCCTCAGATTCCACATAATCAGTTTATGTAGAGATTACAAATAGCAAGGCGCAGCAAATATTGGTGTGTTATATATCGGTTGCAAAAAATCTGAGCATCATATGCTCTGGAAATTAGATATGCAAGTATCATGAATACTGCAGTTTTATTGGATGTTCTCAAGTTGCATCTAAACTGTATTAACTAAATGACTGCTTATGCTGTGCAAAATAAATTCTGTACGTGTGTGTGAGGTGGGTTGAAGAGTATGTTGTGAAGCAAACTATAGAGCAGTTTATTTTGGATTTGGTGTTGTGTGATCAGAAGGAAGAATTAATAACTTTACTCTGATTCAGCTTTGAAGGAATAGAGATATTAATAAGGTGCATTTTACACGGTGTCTGCATGAATATAGAATGCTTGAACGTTCTGGTTAAGCATCATGGTATATTGGAGGTTTGAGGGTTAAGTTCGCTCCAGTGAATTGGGAAAGTACAATATAACATACAGTGGGAGCCAAGCAATGTTTGTTGGAGTCATAGAGTCAGACAACACGGAGACAGGCCCTTCGGCCCAAACACGTCTATTCCGACCAAAATGTCCATGCACGCTGACCCCATTTCCCTGACATTGTCCTGTATCTTTCTAATCCTTTCCTGTCCATGTATTTGTACAAATGCCTTTTAAATGTTGCGAATGTTCCCGCCTCAACCTCTTCCGCTGGCACATCATTCCATATGCGTATCACCCCTGTGTGAAAAGCAGTTGGTCCTCAGGTTCCCTTTTATTGTTTCCCCTCTGACCTTAAACAGATGCCCTCTTGTCCGTGATTGCCTAACCCTGGAAAAAAATTGAGTGCATTCACTCTGTCCGTCCTTCCCATGACCTTATACACTTCTCTCAGATTCCCCCTCAGCCTCATACATCTAAAGTAAAAAGTCCGAGCTGTCCAACCTCTCCCAATAACTCAGACCATTGAATCCTTTGCAACATCCTTGTAAATTTCTTCTGCGCTCTTTCCAGTTTAATACCAGCCTTCCCATAGCAAAGTGAACACAGCTGAACATAACGCTCCCAGTATGGCCTCACCAGCATCCTGTATAATTGCAACGTAACTCCCTAATTTACATACTCCATGATATACCCTGATGAAAGCCAGTGTGCCAAAAGCTTTCTTCACTGCCTTATCTACCTCTGAATCAAATTTCAGAGAACCATGCACATGAATCCCAAGGTCCCTCTGTTCCACTACACTCATTCGGACCCAACCATTCACCATGAAACTGCAACCTTGATTTGACTTTCTAAAATGCAAGAACTTACACTGATCTATATTAAAATCCATTTGCCATTTCTCAGCTACTTCTCCAGGTGATCAAGGTACTGCTGTATTTTCTGAAATTTCTGATAACCTTCTTCAGTCTCCATGACGCTGCCTATTTTAGTGTTGTCTTCAAACTTACAAATCATGCCTGTTCATTCTCATCTAAACCATAAGATATATGTAATATGTAGTGGACCCAGCTTTCCCGTGAGGCTTTCCATTAATCACAGGCCTCCAGGCTGACAAGCATCCTTCCACTATTACCCTGTGCTTCCCACCATCAAGACAATTTTGTATCTAATTTGGCAGCTCCTCCTCAATTTCATGCGATCTAACCTTCCAGAGCAGCGCACCATGTGGAACCTTATTGAAGGCCTTACTGGAATCCATAAAGACTACATACACCATCCTGCCCTCCTCAACGTTGCTAGTCACTTACTCAAAGAATTCGAACAAATTTGTGAGCCATAATCTCCCATGCACAAAGCCGTGCTGAGTTTGATGATAGGCTTTACCCCAAAACGTTGATTTTCCTGTTCCTCGGATGCTGCTTGACCTATGCTTTTCTAGCACCACTCTAATCTTGCTCCTAATCACACCCTGTCTTTCCAAATGCATGTATATCTTATCTCTCAGAACCTGTTCAACTAAGTTACCTACAACAGATTTTACGTTTACTGGTCTATAGTTCCCACGTTTTTCTTTGTAGCCCTTCTTGAGTCAGGACACTGCATTCGCTGTCCTCCAGTCCTTCGTGACTTCGCCCGTTGGCCAGCGATGATGCAAAAATATCAGCCAGAGCTCCGGCAATTCGTTTTATGTCCTCCTGCAGTGTTCCTGAATATATCTGGTCAGGACCAGGAAATTTATAGAAATGTTGCAAAGTATTTTTATTTCAGATACAAGCACCAAAGAAAGGGAAAGTGACACAATGATGTTTAACATAACAAATTCGAAAATGTAATAATCATAGGAAATGACTTCAGTAGAATTTTAGTCATTGTGGAAACCTGAGAACTCTCAGAAATTCACGACCCAGAAACAAGGACCATGAAACTGATAAGGAAATCAAAAATAGAACATGAATGCTAACAAACAGGAACAAAAACACTGCATAAATCTACAATGTGTATTTCAAAGGAAACAAAGTAAAAGCAAGGTCAAATATGGAAATTGGTAATTGGGAGAGGAGAGAGTTTATTGTGAAGAACAGGGAAATGGCCAAGAAAATAATCAGTTGTATTGTATCTGTCTTCAAGGCGGAAGATCCATAAAATCACCCAGTAATACCAAGTGATCATGCAGCACTTGTGCAACTAAAGAGAAAAAGTCAATTTATATCAGTAACAAGGTAGTATTTGAAAGTGTAACTGGATTGAGCATTGCTGAGTCTGACAAACCTGACGTACTTCATATTAAAATGTGAGACATAAATCAGCAACAGAAGTGTTAATTCCACTGTCGATGACTGCGTTTTATTTTCCTGTGTATTCTGCAGAGGCCGGAAGCCATTCCGGATAAATGGAAGTTAGTAAACGTGGTCCAAGCACGTTCGATTAATGGAAGGGATCCAAACAACTATAAAGAGAATAAGACATAGTTTGGAGAACTGCTGACCAATTAAGTTGACATCTGCAGGGAAACTGTTTGAATCTATTGTGCAGCATGTGATATTGGATATTTAGAAATTAATAGGATCAATGGAGAAAATCCACATATATTTCTGGCAGATGTCTAACTGGATGTGCTATTAGTTGTTAGACCCCATCTACCACTCCCTGAGGGAAGGAACAGAAAGTGATTTCGCCACAGGAAATGACATCAACAACCCAAAGAAACCCTTTAAAAGAAAGCAGGAATGTGTAGCATCGCTTCGCCAGAGGTCCACTGAAGATGTTACCTAGTAAGGTAAGGAAACGTCGGGAAATGAACCTGCCAGCTCAGCGAGCAAACCTGCATACATTGTGCACAGTGTTCGTGACCCAATCTGAGAAAGAATATACTGACCACAATAAAATTGCAATGGACGTTCTCCAGAATAATCCCACAGATGGCGAGAACCACGGCATATGTTCTCTAGTGTTTCAAAGAATGAGCGGTGGGTCACAGTGAAATTTACAAAATTCACAAAACATATGACATATTGGAAATTAACAGGACGCTTTCCTGGTGCCCAATCCAAATTCAAGGCAAATAATAGCAAGATAAGGGATTGGCCACTTACGACCGTAATTTTGCAGAAATTCATCACTCGGTGAGAACTGCCTAAAACAGGGTGATAGAAACCTGCTGGTAGGGTAAGATTAAGGAAAATCTCCAGATATTCTGCAGGTGTGTCAAGCAGAAATGAATAACAAGGGAACAGGTACGAGTCATTAATGACTTGCCAAGTTGCATCCAAATCAACTTAGTGTTAGGAGACAGAGGGTAGTGGTTGAAGGCTGTTAGTGTGACTCGAGACCCATGTCCAATGGTCTATCACAGGGATCAGTGCTGTGATTTGGAGGTGCTGGTGTTGGACTGGGGTGAAGAAACCTAAAAATCACATAACACCAAATTATAGTCCAGCAGGTTTATTCAGAGACACGAGCTTTCAAAGTGCACAACCACCTAATGAAGAAGCAGCGCTTCGAAGTTAGTGCCTCCGAATAAACCGGTTGGACTGTAACCTCGTGTTGTGTGATCGTTAACCTTATTATTTGTGGTATTCATAAATGATGCAGCTGTGAATATAGCTCAGGCGACTGACTGTGTAGAGTTTGCACATTCTCCCCGTGTCTGCGTGGGTTTCCTCCGGGTGCTCTGGTTTCCTCCCACAGTCCAAAGATGTGCACGTCAGGTGAATTGGCCATACTAAATTGCCCGTAGTGTTAGGTAAAGGGGTAAATGTACGGGAATGGGTGGGTTACACCCCGGGGGGTCGGTGTGGACTTGTTGGGCCGAAGGGCCCGTTTCCATACTGTAAGTAATCTAATCTAATCTAAACCTAAAAATCACATAACACCAAATTATAGGCCAGCAGGTTTATTCAGAGGCACGAGCTTTCAAAGCGCACAACCACCTAATGAAGAAGCAGCACTTCGAAGTTAGTGCCTCCGAATAAACCGGTTGGACTGTAACCTGGTGTTGTGTGCTCGTTATTATTTGTGGTATTCATAAATGATGCAGCTGTGAATATAGACGGGGGTGGTGGGAGTGTGACAACTAAGTTTGTGTTTGATACAAAGATTGGCCGGGTGGTTGGCAGTGAGGAGGAAGGTCTTATGTTACAGGAAGATACAGATGGAATGGTTAGATGGGCAGAGCAATGGCAGATGTAATGTAACCTTGATAAATATGATGTGATACACTTTGGATGAAGGAACTGGACAGGGAGTACTCAATGAATGGCAGCACACGAGGAAGCTCAGGGGGTGTTTCTCCCACACTTGCCTGAATGTGACTAAAGACGTTAATGCACAATTTTGAGAAAGCATAAGGGACAGTAAACATAATTTTTATTCATCAAGGCATAGATTATAAGAGCTTTGCAGAACTTTGGTTTTGCCAAGATGGAATACTGTGTGTAGTTCTGGGAACCACATTACGGGAAAGATCTGATTGTAGTGGAGGGGCTCAGAGGAGATTCACCAGGATGTTCCCAAAGCATATCAGCTATGGAGAGAGGCTGAATAAGCTCGGGTTGTTTTGTTTGGAGCAGATAAGGCTGAGTGGGCCGTGATTCAGAAGGATAGGATTCCGAGGGACATGGACAGGGTGGATAGACAGCAGCTGTTCGTTTTAGTCAAAGGGCCAAGAACAATGCAGCACATCTTAAAGTGAAGGGTTTGAGATTTGGAGGGAATTCAGGTTTGTTTTTCACCCAAAGGGTGTTGGGGTCAGGAATGCCCTTCCTGAGAGAGGAGTTGTCATGGTAACTTCACAACCATTAGAAAATACACGGCTGTGCACTTGAAATGCCATAAGATTCACGGCTATGGGTCTTGTGTCGGAAAATGGGACGAATGTAGACCGTGCTTTATTGTTGATCGTACAAAGTCTGTGCTTCTGTGTTTGTATGGCTGTGGAAGGTCAATGGTTGAGTAGCTTAAGGTAGGAATTAATGGGTTTCTGAAGAGTAGATTAACAAGGGTTTTAAGATTGAACTTATAATATCTTCTGAAAATATGTCAATGGCAAAATTAAGTGGAAGTGCAGCTTTCCAACAATCTGATACCAGAGAATTGAGGACAGAGAAAAGGCAGAACTATGAAGCAAATACTTTACTTCTGTCTTCACAGAAGAAAAGAAAACAAAAAAGAAAACTTCCCAACAATATGAGTGAACATTAGTCTGTTGAGAAAAAAGAAATAGAATGAAATTAGCAACCAAACAGTTTTCGAGGAAGTATGGAACTGAAAGTAATGGGCACAGACAAAGTCAACAGAGATTGATTAAATGGGAATCATATTTGAGAAAGTGACGTTTAGCATAATATTGGAGAAGCAATCAATGCAATATGATCGCATTTTCAGAAAGGTTTTTGACAAAGCCCCAAGACTATTATGCAAATTCAAATCCTCTGGAACTGGGACTAATATGGTTTTAGAACGGGACAGCTGGCTGGAAGCAGCGAGTAGGAATAAAACAATATGTTTATTTGAAAGGAAGGCTTGTAGGGTATAGCAAAGATCGGGGTTTGGGCTCCAGCTATTACGAATATCCATCATATATTTTGTTGAGGGGATCAAATTCAATATTTCCAAGTTTGCTGATGGCAATGAACAATATCGGATTGTGAGTGGGTGAGCAGTGTGTCAACAAATTGCAAAGTGATTGCGACAAGTTGAGTGTCTGGGTAAATACATGGCAGATGGAGAGAAATGGGGGGGGATATGGTCTATGGAGGATATGTGATGTTGTGACCTTTGATGGTAAAAACAGAACGGGAGCCTATCATTTGAAAAGGGATTGTTTGAAAAATGTTGATGAATAAAGGAACTTAAGCTGCATTTTTGTTTCCTTCTGTGCAGCCCTCCGAGGTCAGTGTAGGGCAGTGAGATCTGAATCCAGAAGTCAATACTGGAAATGGCATTGGGACGCTGACGAGTGTACACAAACCCAACAAGTGGGGAGCTGTAACATTGAAAAAGATCCGGATCTCCCTGTGCCCCAGTCACTGAAAGCATTTTTTCAGGAGCAGAAAACAGATAGGCAGATAAATCATGTATTCACCTTCATTTCAGGGGGATTTGAATCCAGGAGTAAGGGTGTTTTACTGCAGCTGAACAGGGCCTTGGTGATACCTTATCTCGAACATTGTGCAGTATTGTGTGCAGGTTTGGTCTCCTTACCTAATAAAAGATAAACCGGACATTGAGGGAGAGCAGTAAAGGATAACCAGACTGATCTCGGGGATGACAGGCTTGTTGTGGGAGCAGAGTTTGGGGAGGCTATGCCTGTATTCCATAGGCTTTAGGAATTTTAGTGGAGATCTCAGTGAAATATATAAAACTC
>NW_025206603.1:7167-11928 GCF_004010195.1 Chiloscyllium plagiosum | reverse complement strand
AGTGGGGAGTATTCCCTCACCCTCCTGACTTGTGCCTTGTAGGTGGTGGGACAAGCTCTGGAGGGAGTCAGGAGGGGAGTTACTGACCACAGGATTCCTAACCTCTGACACAATATTTCTATGGCTAGCCCATTTCAATCTCTGGTCAATGGTAACCCCCAGGATTTTAACAATGGCTGATTCAGTGAGAGTAATGCCAGTAAATGTCAGTGGGTGACAGTTAGATTTCCTTTTATGGGAGATGGTCACTGTTCAGTACTTGTACGTTGTGAATGTTACTTGGTCCTTGTCAGCTCAACCTAAATATTGTCCAGGTCTACCTTCATTTGGGAGACTTTCCATCACTTTACTCATGATCGAGAGGAGACGGAGGGGCCAGGAATTAGCCAGGTTGGATTTGTCCTGCTCTTTCTGTATAGGATGTATCTGAGGCAATTGTCTTGATTGCTGAGTAGATCCCAGCATTGTCGCTCTGCTGATGGGGGAGGGGGGAAGGGGTTAGTTCAGGAACACAAGTCTTTCGTTCTCTTGTGGGAATGTTGTCAGGGCCGAGAGCCTCTGCAGTGTCCAGGGCCTGTTTCCATGACATGTGATGAAGTGAAGTGAACTGAATTGGGTGAAGACAGGTATCTGATGCCGGGGAACTCTGGAGGAGGCCGAGATGGGTATCCACTCAGCACTTCTGGCTGAAGATCGTCATAATTGCTTCAGCCTTATAGAGACATAGCGCTGTACAGCACAGAAACAGACCCATCGGTCCAACCAGCTATCCCACCCAAACCGGTTATCCCAACCCAATCTAGTCCCACCTGCCAGCACCCGGCCCATATCCCTCCAAACCCTTCCTATTCATATACATCCAAATGCCTTATAAATGTTGTAATTATACGAGCTTTCACCACTTCCTCTGGTAGCTCATTCCACACATGTATCACCCTCTGTGTGAAAAAGTTGCCTCTTAGGTCTCTTTCCCCTCTCACCCTTAACCTATGCCCTCTAGTTCTGGACTCCCCGACCCCAGGGAAAAGACTTTGTCTATTTATCCTATCCAGGCCCCTCATGATTTTATAAACCTCTATAAGGTCACCCCTCAGCCTCCGACGCTCCAGGGAAAACAACACCAGCCTGTTGAGCGTCTCCCTGTAGCTCAAATCCTCCAACCCTGGCAACATCCTTGTGAATCTTTTCTCTTGTGCTCTGATGTGGTGTGGGCTTTCCCATCATTTGAGGATGGGGATATTTGTGGAACCCCTTAGTAACTGAGTTGTTTAATTGGCCACCACCATTCAAGACTGGATGTGACAGCACTGCCGAGGTTAGATTTGACCCATTAGGTGTGGAACCATTTCATTCTGTCTGGCACTTGCTGTCTGTGGTTGATACCTCAGGGTGTTGCTCCCTCGTTTGAAGCCTGTGTTTGACTGTAATAGTGGAGCGGTAGTTCGTTTCTGCTCAGCCGGGTGGTGGGTCTGAAATCCTTGTTAAAATCCCGATTTGCAAGTGCATATCGAAACAAGGAATGTCTCTGTGCGTACACTATCTCCACTCTCCTTCTCAGCCCCGAATCCCCAGTACCACAAATTCTTCCTCCTGCTACTGTTGAAGTCAGCATGGCTGGTCACCTGCTGGATTTTAGAATACTTCAGGATATACAGCACAGAAACAGGCCATTTGGCTCAACATTGTTTATTCTCTGCACAAGTTTCCTCCCACCTCCTTTTCATTTCACCCTGTTGTTACAGACCAGAACCAGATCCCCTCAAAATATATGAAGAAGGTCACCCAGACCCTAACTTTATCTTATTTCCGAGGTAAATGAGAGGTGCTTTGTTCCAGATTCAATTCGATTGGTCAAACAACTCAACGTTAAGCAAATTTATAGTTAAAATACATCAAAGGAAGAGGAACTTTGAATAACTTAACTCTTCTGGAAAACTTAAACAGAATAATAGATTATTTTCTCCTAAGTAATAACTGTTCCAAACGAGTAACATCTTGTAAAGACACCCTTGGAGAAAAGGCAAATTCAGAAAATAAACCGTGTCATGTGCAATCCTATTAGTAAGAAAGGGATACATACAGCAGCTTGCCAGAGAGAGAGAGAGAAAGAAAGAAAGAAAGAGAGAAAAAAAAGAGAGAGAGAGACAGACAGAAAAGCAGGCAGGAGAAATTCACTGACTTCCAATCCTGCTCAGACCCCAGCAACTATCACTGAAAACTAAATGAAAAATCCTGGATCTGTGAGAGTTTGACCACACCCAGTCAGGCTGCCTCTATTGTTCCAACATTTTTTTAAAAGTTGGAACAAGGCCTCACAAGTTGTTTACTTTCTCATAGACTGCGCTACACCTGTCTCTCTCTAAAAGAAACCCCCAGGACAACACACCTCAAAGCCACAGTCAGGCCACCCGACCAGTGTAGCCTATTCCTTTTCCCCACATGCTTCCTGTTAAATGTATTGATGTTTTTCACCAATCGATCCAATTTGGATACAGAAATTTCTACTGCATTCTCAGTTGAATATCTTGGGTGACTGTCTTAAATTGATGGCCTCAACTCCTGCTCTTTCCCACAAGAAGGAATGTTCTCTCAGTATCCACCTTAGTCAAAATTGTTAATAGTTTTAAAAACATTTACTAGGTCACCACTCAGCCACTTCCTTACACCCGTTGATCTTCTGATGGTTTGTACCTGGCAATCTCTGACATTGCTGTAAATCTCCGCACCCTCTCCATTTTTTTTGAAAACAATCTCACGGGCAGATCCCAGAACCCGTCTTTCTCTGTAGACAAGGTAATCCAAGATTAAGGGGGATGTGAGCCATTTTCTGAGTTGAAGCTATTTATTCCACATGTGTTATAGTAGGTTCTGCATACAGGAGCAATATGACAATTATGTAAATAACAAGCAGCACAAAAAAGCAGGCAGTAAGGATTGTGTCTGTGCACAAAGGGGAAGCAGAATCGCAGTGATATTGCACTCACTGGACCTAGGGGCATTACTGGAAGTATTTTATTCATATGGTGGGACCTTGGGATCTGTGTCTGTAATTTGATGGAATATGGGTTCGTTCTGACGGTAAAGGCCAGTACACTCAGGTTTAATTTGACTCAAATGACAGGTCACTCAAAAAATGTAGATAACACAATACTTTACTCTGTATCTAACTCCCTGTCCTGGGAGTGTTTGATGGGGGACAGTGTAGAAGGAGCTTTACCCTGTATCTATCCCCGTGCTGTCCCCACCCTGGGAGTGTTTGATGGGGACAGTGTAGAAGGAGCTCTACCCTGTATCTAACCCCGTGCTGTCCCCGTCCTGGGAGTGTTTGATGGGGACAGTGTAGAAGGAGTTTTACCCTGTATCTATCCCCGTGCTGTCCCCATCCTGGGAGTGTTTGATGGGGACAGTGTAGAAGGAATTTTACCCTGTATCTATCCCCGTGCTGTCCCCATCCTGGGAGTGTTTGATGGGGGAGTGTAGAGAGAGCTTTACTCTGTATCTAACCCCCTGCTGTCCCTGGGAGTGTTTGATGGGGAGACAGTGTTGAGGGAGCTTTACCCTGTATCTAACCCCGTGCTGTCCCTGTCCCTGTCCCTGTCCCTGGGAGTGATGGATGGGGGACAGAAGGAGCTTTCCTTTAAGTCTAACAGAGTAGAGACAGCTTTACTCAGTATCTAAGTCCACTTTATATCCAGCCTGTTAGAGTGTCTGACCCAGGGTAAAGGGACGACTCCTGACAGATTTTACACACAGTACTTGGAGCTGACATGGGAAATGTTAATGGCAGAGGGAACAGCTATGGTCACGTGATGTTAGTTCAGAGACAGGGTCATGAGGTCAGTGAGAGAACACACAGGACAATCCCACAGTCAAAGCAAGTCACAGCGGTTTTGGCATCTGCAGCAAGGGTTTTTCTGGGTCTTCAGTCATCAGCACATCAGCTTTCAGCTCAGGATGGCCACTGGATATCTTGGTTTGAGACACCACCCCAGCTTCATTCTCTTTCCTGCCAACAACAGGAGTTTGGTAAAAAAAAAAGTTACTGTCCGGCAATCGATGCCTTTCATGTTCAAATCCTTTACTGGGCAGTTGGAAACATTTTCCTCTGATGTTTGTATCTAAAATGATTGAATTGTACTGCACTGGAAGGAGAAAGTGAGGACTGCACTGGAAGGGCCTGTTGAGTTTCTGCTCCTCTCTGTAAGACCTGTCCCTGTCCAATTCACCACACAGTCTCCCCATGTTCATCTCGCATAGACCTGCGAATTGTTCACCCAACTCCATGGCAGTGCCATGGAAGGCTGGCATTCCCATCTGCCTATGCCCAGGTCGAGGTGGGTAATTGGAGACCGCACAGTGAGTTCCTTCTCTACTGTGCAAATACCAGCATTCTGCTTTTGTGACTGTCCCTGCAGAGTTATGTGGTTATGCGGGAACTGCTCTCAGCTACCCCGTGTAAATCCACATTCTCCTACTGGCTTCAGAAATACAGGAATGGCACGCTCTGGATCATCCCTTCACTCAGAGATCCCCCACAGGACGGTGCAGGTAGAAGGCACGACACAGGGAGATTGAGACAGCAGAAAGGCAGGCTGCTGGTCACTATCTGACCCTGGGATTCATGCACTCCTCACACCTTGTGACATAGCTTTCCTTCCCACTGCCGCTGTACCCTCTCACACCTCAGGGGGTGTTTCTCACTTGCTCTCTGTGTTCACTTCTTTTCACTTTTGCTCTCCCTCCCTGTTGCATGCTTGCTCG
>NW_025206603.1:0-3752 GCF_004010195.1 Chiloscyllium plagiosum | reverse complement strand
GAATCAACGTTTCGGGCATAAGCCCTTCTTCAGGCTTTCGGGCTTATGCCCGAAACGTCGATTCTCCTATTCCCTGGATGCTGCCTGACCTGCTGCGCTTTTCCAGCAACACATTTTCAGCTCTGATCGCCAGCACCTGCAGTTCTCACTTTCTCCGCATTAGTCAGGGGTAAATATAGAGTAATAGGGTAGGGGAATGGGTCTGGGTAGATTGCTCTTCGAAGGGTTGGTGTGGATTTGTTGGGCCGAATGGCCTGTTTCCACACTGTAGGGATTCTATTATTCTCCAAGAGCCATCCAGCATGGAAATAAACCCTCCGGTCCAACCAGTCCACACTGACCATAGTCCCAAATTAAACCAGTCCCACCTGCCTGCTCCTGGCCCTTATTCACATACTTACCCAAATGTCTTTTAAATGCTGTAACTGTACCTGCACCCAGGAAAAGTTCCTCCTCGTTTCTGTCATAAACAGGCAACCCCTCATTTTTAAACTCACGTCCCGAGTTTTAGACTCCACTTTCTCGGGTCTTGTGTGTTCTCAAGAACCATCGACTGCCTCAGGCGACTGTCTGTGAGGAGTTTGCACGTTCTCCCCGTGTCTGCGTGGGTTTCCTCCGGGTGCTCCGGTTTCCTCCCACAATCCAAAGATGTGCAGGTCAGGTGAATTGGCCATGCTCAATTGCCCGTAGTGTTAGGTAAGGGGTAAATGTAGGGGTATGGGTGGGTTGCGCTTCGGCGGGTCGGTGTGGACTTGTTAGACAATAGGTGCAGGAGTAGGCCATTCAGCCCTTCGAGCCTGCACCGCCATTTAGGAATGATCAGCCATGATCATATTGATCAGTATCCTGTTCCTGCCTTATCTCCATAACCCTTGATTCCACTATCTTTGAGAGCTCTATCCAACTCTTTCTTAAATGAATCCAGAGACTGGGCCTCCACTGCCCTCAGGGGCAGAGCATTCCACACAGCCGAAGGGCCTGTTTCCACACTGTAAATGTAATGTAATCTAATCATGTAATCTAATCTAATCGAACATTTGTCTAAACTCGAATGAGGGCAGCCTGAACCTGTCTCCTCAGAGAGTAAATCTTTTAACCCCGAGAATCATCCTGTGAACTGCCCCCAACGCAAGCACACCCCTCCTCCAACAGAGAGAGTTAAGACTGTACACCGGGTGGAGTGTCGCAAAGAGTGGTGCTGGAAAAGCACAGTGGGTCAGGCAGCGTCCGAGGAGCGGGAGTTGATGTTTTGAGCATAAGCTCTTCATCAGGAATGTTGGGGAGGGAGGGGGGGGGTGACCTTGTGGAGGGAGGGAAGAGGAGAACTTCAAGATGGGCAGTGGGGTGCAGTCTGACCAAGGGCTAGTACAGCTGGGGCGAGACCTCCCTATTCCATCCCTCTTGCATTAGAGTGGAGGTCCTGGTGTTGGACTGGGGTGGACAAGGTCAGAAAGCCACATGGCGCCAGGTTATAGTCCAACAGATTTATTTGAAATCACCAGCTTTTGGAGTGCTGCTCCTTCGTCAGGTGACGTGCAATGCGGATGCAGTTACAGCATTTAAAAGACATTTGGGTAAGTATGTGAATAGGAAAGGTTTGGAGGGATATGGGCCAGGAGCAGGCAGGTGGGACTGGTTTTGTTTGGAATTATGGTTGGCATGGACTGGTTGGGCCGAAGGGTCTGTATCCATGCGGGATGACTCAATGACCCTCCTTCAGCAGAGTCACTATATAACTCAGTAATTGCACACTGCACCCCCCCCCCCCCACCCCCCAACCCCCCCAACCCCCACTCCATCCCAATATATTTTCTGTAATCAGTTACTGAGTCAGGTCCAGGCAGGGGGATACTTACTCTTGCACTTACAGAAAGTCTCATTGTCTTTCAACATCGCCACGTCCGAATTAATCCATGAACTCTCTGCAACAGTAAAGAAACAGCAAATGTTAGCCATTTACGTTGAGGGGTGTGAAAAGCGAGAGAGGAAGGGAGGGTGAGAAGCAGAGATAAGGTCTGTGACTTCCAAAGAGGGGGAATGTTAGAAGAGAGGGAGAGAGTTAGATTATGAGAAACAGTGTGTGACAGGCACAGAGAGAGGGTCGGAGGGAGTGTGAGAGACAGAGAGACAGCAGCACCGAGTGAGATTATGAGAAGCAGAGAGACAGAGAGTGGTACAGAGAGTGCAGGATGTAGAGTGAGAATCATAGAGAGTGAGGTCAGAAAGAAAAACAGGCAAAAGAGATTGGGAGACGCGAGGAGCAGAGAGTTAAAGAGACAGTGGGAGAAAGACAGAGAGAGGCACGAAGAAACATAAAGAGAATAAGTGCAAGGCAGGGAGAGAAAGGAGCGAGAGACAGGTGTTGAGAGAACAAGTCTGAGATAACCATTTGTTTCTCCAAAGCTTGCTGAGCTTTTCTACCATTTTCTATTTTATTACAAAACATTTACCAGCTGAGAGACAAAGCAGGAGGATCAGCGTCAAATATAAAATCATGAGGGGTATAGATAAGGCAGCTGTGTTTTGGGTATTTCAAGACTGGAGGCATATTTTTAAGATAAGAGGAAAGAGATTTAAATAGGGCATGAGGGGCACTTTTTCCACACAGAGAGTGGTTCGTGTATGAAATGAGGAAATGGTGGATGCAGGTACAACTACAATGTTTAAAAGACATTTGGATAAGTACATGAATAAGAAATGTTTAGAGGGATATGGGCCAGGAGCAGGCAGGTGGGACTAGTTTAGTTTGGAATTATGGTCAGCACGGACTGGTTGGGCCGAAGGGTCTGTTTCTGAGCTCTATGACTCTAAGTATTTTGGGAGAGATTACTACAGTAAAGGAACTATATAAATTGAAGTTGTAATCAGATAAAAATGTGATACAAAACCACAAAAAGGAGATAATAGTAACACGTGATCAAAACTTAGGGCAAAGCATTCAATTTTAAGCAGCGTTTTAATGGAAAGGGAGAGGGTTTAGGGAGGGAGTTCCAGAGCACGATGTCCAGGCAGCTGCCAACGGGTGGAGCGGTGGGAATCAGGAATACAGGGTTAATGTGGTAATAAAGGTGCTTTTTTAAGGCAAAGCTAGATTTTTGAACAGTAAAGGATTGGAGGGTTATGGTGAGTGGGTGGGTAAGTGGAGCGGAGTCCATGATCTGATTGAGTAGCAGAGCGGGCTCCAGGGGCCACCTGGCCTGCTCCTGCTCCTGCTCCTTATAAAGACACAGCGACAGTCTCCATCACTCTCTCAGCCCCTACTCTTTCGGCATGTGGCTGTCGTGTGCAGGTCGCCGAGGGGTTCCCAGCTGACGATGGTTCTGCCAACACACTGCATCCCAAAAGCTTCAGTTGCAGGAGAGGGGCCAGGGGTAACCGAGCTGAGGAACAGCTACTGATTCCTACCTGCGGTTTGCGCCCAGGATACAGTCAGGAGGAGTACAGCGAGGAGGCTGGAGAGGACGAGGGTATTCATTGCTGGTGAGCCTCAGGAGCAGTGTAATAGTGTCCTGCACTGCAGCTTGTACATATAGAGACAGCCAGCTCAGCGCCTGGCTGCAGTGGATAACAAGCCCCTATTTTGTACTCAGGGAAGGCCAGGTGTTATTTAATCTGCCTTAGACATCTCCAGAAACCACAGGGGTATTGGCGCCCACCCCACACAACTTATCAACCATCTTCAATCTCCTGGCAGGCAGAGCACATCCTTGGCCACGGATGAGAGGAGCGATTATCCAAATCCAGGCACTCCA
>NW_025206602.1:10666-11927 GCF_004010195.1 Chiloscyllium plagiosum | reverse complement strand
CGTTTGGTGTCTGTTTGTTTCTGAAAAGACAGATACAAATGTCATGTTCTCTCCTTCAGTCATTTCTCTCTGTATCTCTCTCTCTGTCTCTCTTTCTCAGTCGGATTCCGCCTGCCTCTCGCTGCATGAGTTAAATCAATAAGACTGAGTGAAACATACGTTTCCTTGCTGCTTTCCTTGCTTAATGAGCTGCCAACTTGGTCCACACAAGATGCAGACAAACTCTTTTATTAATATGTCATTATGACTGACAGAATACGTTTTGAACTTATAAAGAGAAAGCTTGAGGACTGACTTCAGCCCGGAGATGTGAGATACTCAGTGGAGAACCTCGAAGGCATGACTCTTCACGCTCGGTTTCCTGATGCTTTTCCAGTCTATTGCTTCTTACTTTTCTAATTTACAAATATCAAACACCTGTATTATTTTTGTCCCACTGCATTATTCGCAGGGATATGAGAAGTCAATTGAATCCCTCCATTCCGACATAACAGAAAGCTGTTTCTTCCGTGAAACATATCCAAAATTCATTTATTTCGTTAAAAATTCATTCACTTTCATAAATTGAAACCAGTGTTTTCCTGTTGAATCATTGTGATTTTCGCATTTTATTCACTAATATTCTTCCACTGGTGAACACTTCTGTCAGTCATCTGCACACTAATCATTGCCTACTCCCGACAGTATCCATCCGCTCTTCCTTGTGATTATCTGGGTCACCCCCTTACTTTGAAATCAGCCTTTTTGATCTTCCAACTGTTTTCCCTTCTATCAGAAATCAGATGATTGAATCCAAAAGATAAAAGAATTGTCCCAGCACAGAATTCAGCCATTTAGCTCTGGATCTAACACTAGTTCAAGTATTGATAGTCCCTCGAAGCAAGGAATAAATTGGTATTTGCAATTTATTCTTAAATGAATCTGCTATAAAAGAAGTGAGTGCTCCTGCAACCTGTAGAAGGAATCAGTGACTCTGCCATTGGAATATTGCAGAGTTTTGATCACTTACTTGAGAAGATATATAATTATATTCATGATTTGGAGGAATAAATTGGTATTTGCAATTTATTCTTAAATGAATCTGCTATAAAAGAAGTGAGTGCTCCTGCAACCTGTAGAAGGAATCAGTGACTCTGCCGTTGGAATATTGCAGAGTTTTGATCACTTACTTGAGAAGATATATAATTATATTCATGATTTGGAGATGCCGGTTTTGGACTGGGGTGCACAATGTTAAAAATCACACAACACCAGGTTATAG
>NW_025206602.1:4161-7791 GCF_004010195.1 Chiloscyllium plagiosum | reverse complement strand
TTGTTTCCAGCACCACACCCTCAACAGAAAATTTACAAGTACTATACACATCGTGCACATGCCAAGTTATGACCCCTACCAATAAGAGACAATCTAACAATTGAACCGACACATTCAATGCTGTTACAATCAATGAGTTCCCACTAAGAACATCCTG
This sequence comes from Chiloscyllium plagiosum, assembly GCF_004010195.1. Lineage (NCBI taxonomy): Eukaryota > Metazoa > Chordata > Chondrichthyes > Orectolobiformes > Hemiscylliidae > Chiloscyllium > Chiloscyllium plagiosum. The sequence continues at coordinate 7,634 of NW_025206602.1, read as the reverse complement.
GGATTTATGTTTGATAAGAAACTCAACTGGACTCACCACGTAAACAAATTAGCTACAGGAAGAGGTTCGCGACTCGGAATACTGTGGCGAATAACTCAGTTCTTAACTCGACAAAGCCTCTGCATAATCTAAAAGGTACAGGTCACGAATGTGATGGACGACTGATCGCTTGTCTGGATGAGTGCATCTGTAACAACACTTAAGAAGTTGTGAACCATCCAGGATAAAGCAATTCACGAATGGCATTATATTTCCATCTATCCAATCGCTCCAACGCCCATGCTCAGGAGTAGCAGTTTGTTCTTTATATCGGATGTCTTGACAAAATTCAGCAAATTTCCCTCTGATCGCACTGTCAAAACTCATTACCAATTTGCCGAACACGAAAAAGTGTAGCAGATTCATGGGGAAGCTATCACCTGCAAGGTCTCCTCCAAGCGACTCATATCCTGACTGAGAACAAGCAAAAAGAAGTATATCAAAGGAACAGGCCCTCAGCCCTTCAAGCCTTCGCCGAACATTATGCCCTAATGAAAATAAAACACAAGCCATCTGCCCTTCTTGAGTCGGTATCCCTCTGTTCTCTCCCTATTCACGTACCGATCCAAATGGTTCTGAAATATTGTCAAACTAGTTGCCTTCATTACCTCACGTGGCAGTGCATTCCAGGCTCCTACCAATCTTGCTGGAAGTTCTTCCCTCGCACATCTCCATTGGCGAATACTGATGCAACGTTTTCATTAAACATCTTTACAATTTATGTGGTCCATGTATAATTTCAACTGCACGCCCTTTATCCTCGAGTGTGCCTATTCTTTCCTTGCGACACAGTTTCTTCTCATCTCTGCATGAAACATCCTAGGATTCTCCTTGACCCTGTTTGCTAAAGACATTTCGTGGTCGCTTTTAGGATTCTTAATTCCCCATTTAACCTCCTTCCTAATTTTCTCTATCCACCCAAAGTGCTTCGTCAGTTTGTACCTGCCAATGTATATTCTACTCTTCTTTTTCCCCTTTTTAACTAAGCTTACAATTCGCCTTGTTACCCACAATTCCCGATTCTTGTCAGGCTTAACATTCAAATTATTTTAACGTTTTGTAGTTTAATCAACTGGTCTATAAAAGTCTCTCAATTTCCAGATACAGATTGGCCCTCAAATAACCGTCAAATCCACATTCACCAGTTATTATCTAATTAAATGTAATTGGTCCTTTCCAAATTAAGCACTCTAATCAGACGGCCACTCTTGTTCTTGTCCATGACTCCTCTAAATCTTATGAATTTATAGTCACTAAGTCCAAAGTGCTCTTCTACTTCGCACTGATCTGTTCTGACACATTTCATAATCTCAAGTCTAGTATGGCCGCGTCTCTAGTTAGATTGTCAATGTACTGTCTCAAAAGCAATCCTCCTGGAAACATCCAATAATTTGCTCTCCATCTGATCCCCTGGATCTAAGTGAGTCCCAATCAGTAACAGAAAGGTTAACGTCACAAATCACAAAATACCCTGTTTTCTCCAAACGTTTTCAGTAACTCACTACGTATCTGCGCCTCTGTCTCCTTTGAGCCCAGCGACGTAACTCTGCCTATTCTTACTCTCGCTGATGCCGATCTCGGTCTCACATTTGTCCCGACTCCCTGAACTGACTGGTTCGTTGTTCCGGTTCTGATCCAATGCTACAACGGCTGAATCCTTCAGAAGACCTCCAGGCAATATATTTGGACTTATATAGTTGTTCCGTCACTCTCGCTGGGACAAAATCCCTCCTTGATATCATTGTGGGTCAACAATGGCCTGCAGCCTTTTAAAATGTATGCTCATCACCGTGTTCTGAAGGGGATGCAGGGGTCGGCAATGAATGCTGGCCAACCAGAAAAGCACACGTCCCATAACCACACCTTAAAATAAAATTCTACGTCATGTTCAAGTTCACGGATCCAAGTTCATCGGGTAATAGGAGAAAGTGAGATGCTGGAGATCAGAGCTGAAAAATGCGTTGCTGGAAAAGCACAGGCAGCATTAAAGGAGTAGGAGAATCGACGTTTCGGGCAGAAGCCCTTCTTCAAGAATGCCATCCATTGATGCTGCCTGACCTGCTGTGCTTTTCCAGCAACACATATTTCAGCTCATCGGGTAATTATTGGCCAACATTCAAGGAGAATGTTGGCCAATAATTCAAAGAGATTCGTGTGCAAACTTAAGTTGATCAAAGTATACAAGATACGAGTCACACCACTGCTCTAATTTTGCAAACTGTCTTTTTTAATCGCTATTATAAAGAAAAAGTGTGGTTATTGGTTGAGGGGGAATTTATTACTCATCTCTACTTTCCATCTGTCCATTGCCGACGCATTCAATATATATTCAACTATGTCAGCTCTGGTCACTGATTCAAAACAGGTCATCTTTCAAACGAACATAACGAGCACGCTCCCAATACACGAGAATGGAAGACCTTGGACGGTGGGATTGACATTGCTTTTGAAGGTGGTTGACATGGAACGTTTGCATTTTTAATCTGTCCAAAACATTAATCATAATGTAACTTATGGTGGACGCTGGTAATCTGAAATACCGCCTGAAAAATGCCTCAGTAAAGAATTCTACACTGGAATGATTAGTGTTTTCTTTCCTCCCTCAATTGACGCTATTCGACTTGACGTGAATTCCACGGATTTCGGGTGTAGTTTTCAGCATTTAACCGTAGTTAAATCATCTTAAAGTTTCAGTGCACATCTCTGATCACCATATCCCTAATGCCTTTCAAACTGTATGTATTTTTATCTTCCTCATGTTAATCTGTCCACCACATGCAACGTATCCAAATCATTCCATACTGATCATTTCTTACTCCGTGTCTCTTGATTACTTTCTCCATTTGGAAGAAAGGTAAAGATAGACATACGTACAGTAAGATCCAGTCTTTCGCTGACTCCTCTTCTACACGTGTGTTTGCAATGATTGAATGACTTTTCCAGCAAGAGATTTCCTAATTTTCTGACCGTATACCCCACTTTGAATTGAATGTTTGATTTACGTTGTCTGCTGCATGCCTCGAATTTATAACTTGGTTTGCCTGAACCATGGAACATGATTTGAAGTCAATACATTTGATTTTCTGCTTGTTTGGATTACTCTAAATTAATAGTTTGACACTCAAATAGATTACTAATATCACGGAAGCGGTTTCTCAATACAAAAGTGGCTTGCATTGAAGAAACTTCTATTTTTCAGCAGTAAACATCAGTGAGTCCACAACATCAGTGCCTACTTCAAGTATTCAGTAATCTTCCAGATAGAGGGTATGTTTTACCCTATACTTGCAGCTGTTGGTGTTACTTGCAAAACTACCACTCCAGTGTTGGTTACATAAGATAATATTTAACTGTGTTGTAATGTTCATGAATAAAATTTAACATGTTTGCCAGGATTTACTCATTTCTAAGCCAAGTCATTCTCCCAGAGGCTG
>NW_025206602.1:0-2508 GCF_004010195.1 Chiloscyllium plagiosum | reverse complement strand
ATGGGGGCACAGGTTCAGGGTGGTGGGGGAGTAAGTTTTGAGGAGATGTGCCTCGGAAGGTTTTCACGCAGAGAGCGTTAAGAGACTAACATTTAGCTTAATTTTCTTCAATGTACAATAGAAAGAATTGCATATACCGTGAGGCTGACTAGAGAATTTCAGCTGAGACAATGATTCAGCCTGATAATGTGTCCCTTACTGTTTCAGCATCTTGCCCTGAAATATGGATAGGGAGACTCAGTAAATAAATAATTCATCATCTAACAACCTGTTGAACTTATAATAAATGAAAATGAAAATTAATTACATCAGTGAATTGTTTAGTGACCATAGTCACGTGGAACTTCATTTAAGACTTACTTTAGACCCTTTACGAATCCCAGTTAATTCAGGAGATGTAGCCTTAACTTTATTTACCAAGGCAGTATGTTCCTCTATTTCTCAACTACAATCATACGTTTTCCCATGGAAGTAGAAGAAAATAAAATGGGATAATGCACTAACTTTACCCAGAACTCTTGTACATCGTGTTTGGAAACCTGGCTCTTTGATTCCCTGGCAAATTGAAACTGTGACCATCATTCGAGAAAACTGAAACCTTCCAAACGTGCCATTTGTTAATTTTTGGCAATGCCAGCCACACATCTAATACTTGTAATTTTCAACTTCTTACTGGACAGAATCAGCATTATTAATACCCCAATTTCATTCATTGACATCACTCCTCTGTAAGCTTTCAGAATTGCTCTGTTTCTTATGACAATGCCCTGTTCTGTTCTGTTCACATTTGCTTTCATATTTCATCGCTTTCCCCCCATTTCTGGTCACAAATTACAGTCAAGATACGACAAGAAGAGAACAGCGACTGTGGTTATTGGATACTGCACGATCTGTCATTTGTTTCTGTTCAATTCCTGATAACTTGCATTTGAACCTGCTTTTATTAGTGAAAATGTGTTTTAATATTGCAGCTGAACACCACAGTATTACTCCACTTTCTTCTGGACTATGATTTGACTTGATATTATTTTATTTTATTTATAATCCTGCTTAACTGAGCACAGTGAAAAGGCTTTTTTGTGAACAGCACAGGTATATCATAGTCATCAAGGATATGTAGATGATAGAGTGAAAAAAAATACTGGACAGATAAAGCCATGCATTTTACGACACGCAAAACATACACGAGGCAAGATCAACATTAAAACGTTGAGCAATAATTAGAGTTAAAGACTCCATTAATCAGTCTAACAAGTGCAGGGAAGAAGCGAAACTTGAACACGTCAGTTCGTGTTCTCAAACTTCTGTATCTTCTGCCTGACAGAAACGGTTGCTGGAGAGTATTTCCGACTGGTTTGGGTCTTTCATGATGTTGGCAAATTCTCCGTGGAAACGAGACTTGAGGATAGAGTCTATAAATGGGAGATTGGATTCCGGGGTGATCTCAGCTGTGCACACATCCTACTGTAGTTCTTCAGGTTCTGTGCAGAGCAGTTGCGGTATCAGGCCATTCTGCACCCGGCAGTATGCTCTCTATGGTGCATCTGTAAAGGTTGGTGAGGGTTGTTTTGGACATGCCAAATTTTTTGCGCCGCCTGAGGAAGAAGTGATGTTGTGACACCTTCTTGACATTCTCATCTACATGGCAAGTCCAGGACAGATTATCGGTTATCATCACTCTGAAGAATTTGAAGCTCTCAACTCTCTCAAACTCCACTCAGTTGATATAGATACGATTGTGTTCTCCTCTTTTTTCTGAACTCCGTTGTCAGTTCGTTAGTTTTACTAACATTGAGAGAGATAGTTATCATTGTACCACGTAACAAAACCCTCGATCTCTTTTCTTTCTTCTGAGCCCTCATCGTTGTTTTATATCTTTCCGAGCGTGGTCGTCTCGTCAGCAAACGTGGAGATGGCGTTCGTTCTGCACATGCCGTGGATGTGCAGGGAGTATGGTAGGGGCGGAGAACGCATCTTTCTAGGTGCCAATATTGAGTGTTTTGACGGAGGGTGTACAGTGGGCTATCTTCACTGATTGCCGTCTCTGGCCAGGAAGCTCAGTATATAGTTAGAAAGGGTGGTGCTGAGGTCTTACCTCTGAATTTTCAGATCTGTCTTCTTTGGTAATGCTGTTGAACACACGGCTGTCGTCAACATTCAAACCGAGAAGATAAAACATACCTCACATTTTCTTTGTAACACAGAAATTTCCAAACATTCAGTGCTCTCAGATTATGGAACAAGAATGATATTGGCATCAGCCTCTCTTTTATTATTTCCGCAATACGCCATTTGTTGATATAGTTTTCACCTCTATTTGTAAGTCTATTGTAAAGAAAATTTGTCAACGGCTAAGAAATCAACATCAACAAAACCTGAAGCATGAATAACAAATGGCTTAATGAAGAACTGATTCGATTTTCGCAACGATTTGAACTTGACTCCTGGAATCTAATGTAACACGAGCCACCATTAGCGGAATTGGACAAATTTACTTCCTTTGTCAAC
>NW_025206601.1:8943-11926 GCF_004010195.1 Chiloscyllium plagiosum | reverse complement strand
TTCACACCCAGATTCAGGAAATATTTTTTTAAAAAAACTTAACAGAGGACGGTTGTTTCGTTATCATAGGGAGCGGTGCTCAGGCCTCAGCTGTTCACAATACCCATTAAACATTTGGTTGTGGGAATCAAATAGAATATATCCCAACCTGCTGACAGAAGTAAAGGATGTTGGATTGTGAGTGGGTGAGGAGGTTGCAAACAACCTTCAGGGTGACTTAGACAAGTGAAGTGAATGGGCAAATACGTGGCAGTTCGAGAGCAAGATGGGTAGAGGTGACGATGTGCACTTTGGTGGGAGCAATAGACTGGAAGACTATGGTTTGAAAAGGGATTGCTTGAAACATGTTGATGTACAAAGGGACGTATGCTCCTTTTTGTTGTTTCGTTCTGCGCAGCCCTCCGAGGCCCCTGCAGCGCAGTCAGTTCTGAACACAAAAGGCAATGCTGGGAATGGCATTGGCACGCTGCCCAGTGTGCATAGACCGAAAAAAGAGGGGAGCTGTAACATTTAAAAGGATCTTTATCTCGTTGTACACCAGTTACTGAATATTAAAGGAAATTAGCAGTTAGGAAGTTAGGAAGATCAATGGTGTGCTGACCTTCATTTCAGGGGGATTTGAGTCCAGGAGTAAGGGTGTCTTACTGCAGCTGAAAGGGGCGTCAGTGAAACCCCATCTCGAACATTGCGCAATATTGTGTGCAGTTTTGTTCACTGTGCCTAACAAAGAACAAACCTGACAATGAGGGAGAGCAACGAAAGATGACCAGACCGATCTCTAGGATAACAGGCTTGTTGTGGTAGCAGTGTTTGGGGCGACTGGGTCTGTATTCCATTAGGTTTAGGAAAATGGGTGGAGATCTCAGTGAGATATATAAAACTCTGACAGGGTGAGACAGATTGGAAGCAGGGATGATAATTCCCCAGACTATGGCGTCTAAAACAAGGGGCCACAGTATTAGGCACAGACAGGCCATTCTGCCTTGAGATGACAATAAATGTCTGCACTCAGAGACTGGTGAACATGCGGAATACGCTGGAACCTGGAAGCCAACAAACTATAAATACGGATTTAGAGACAGTAAAGTGATGGTGGGAGAGCAGGAGAAGGTGTTGAAATAAATGGCCAACCAATATTATATTCAATTGGGTAGCAAACTCGATGAACCAAAGGGACTACTACACTTATTATTTTATAGCTTCCCAAGGTTAATCACGTTAACGGATGTATTCATTGTGTGGGATAAGTGCATTCCGGGGATGTTTGAGCATGAACGAAAATGAGGAAGGCTCAATGTGTCGTATGGCCTACTCCATTCCTGATGTTTCTGTGCAGTCTGTGGGAAAGCTCTGTAAACGCTGTCACAAGCTCTCAGATGTTCGGGAGGAGATCTGTGCAGTGTCGACAGGACAGTTTTCCGTTCTTTTTCCGTTACTGAAGCTGGGGCCGGGTGTTCTGTCCGAGTTAATCCTTTAAGACCTCGGAGCAGTTTGATACAATAGAGTGTCTTGCTTGGCCAATTCAGAGACCATTGAAGAGCGTATCACATGTCTGTGTGTCTGCAGTCACGTTTAGGCCAAACCAGGAAAGCATGGAGATTCACTTCCTGAAAGTACATTGGGGAAGGACATTGGTGTGTACAATCGACATTGGCTTCAAAGGCACTATTACTGGCACCATATTTTGCATCTTAATATTTTGTCAATTGTTTTGAATTTCCAGAGTATTAGCCTGGTCTGGATTAATAATCCAGTGACATTTCCGCAACAGCACCATCTCCATATGGGGACCTATCTGAACTCACACTGAGCATGTAATTTCTGTTCTGCTTGACAGCTCCGTCAAAAAAATCTCCCACCAAATTGACTGTCGTGATGGGGCTGATGGAGTGGTAATTGGTCTGATTGTAGTTATTCTCCGCTGAGGGGACTGGACATGGCTGAGTAATTTTCCACATTGGCAGGGACATGTCAGAATTGGAAGGTGGAATGAAACAGCCTCCCAGGGACACGGCTTTCTGTGCAGCAAAAGTCATTAGTCCTATTGCAGGAATGGAGTCAGGACCCATTGCCTTTGTATCTACTGTGTTCAGCTGTTTCGTCATGTCACGGGCAGCGAATCGAATCGGTTAAAGACTGGCATCTGTGTTTTTGTGGGCATCATGATGAGGGTGAGGTGTATCATCAACTCAACACTTCTGGCTGAGGATAATGCAAATACCACATCCTGGTCTTTTATACTGATGCACAGGGCTGTTCGATTATGTCGGATGGGGATATTTATGTATCCCTTTCCTCCAATCATTTGTTTAATCGTCCATCAACATTTATACCTGAATATGGTAGGACTGCGGAGCTTCGATCACGTATGTTTGTCAAGTGTGGTAACTTTAATACGTTAGCATCAGGTTTAGGTTCATGTGATTCTTATCCTGACATGTTCACCCACACTCGTCACTCAGCCATAGATCGTGTTGATGGTAACGGCAGACTGAGATTATCCTCGGCAAAAAGTTTCAGGTTGTGGTTGAATGCAGGTCTGCTTCTCCTACTGCTGTGGTCTACAGTGCTACATGAATACGCAGTTTCGAGCTGCAATATCTGCAATGCAATTCTGCTGTCTGTTCCCCAATTCTCACTGAGACCCATTCGCCCATCAGCCCTGCACTCAGTGACCTGTCCTGTTTTCTGATGTGGAAATACTTCCATTTTCATACTCTCATTCTGCTGAGGGTCTCTCCCCGTGTCATGCTTCCCATCTGACACATTCTGCAAAACCAATTAACTGATTTTAATTCAATTGTTTAATTCATCTGAATCTTTTTTTCCTTGAGTAATACCATCTTCTGTATTTAAAATGAATGTCCTTCCCTCTGCTTCTCTCCCTGACCATGATTAAGAGCTCTATACTGTCAATGAAGCCAGCCTTATGTAGTTTCAGAGCCAATGAATTCTCTGGATTCCCAATCATCTTCACCACATT
>NW_025206601.1:4067-8001 GCF_004010195.1 Chiloscyllium plagiosum | reverse complement strand
ATATAAATCGAAAGAACGAGTTTTGAGAGAAGGGACGCGAAGAATAATTGGTAAATTTCTTAACTAGATAGAAAGAGAGAGAGAATATAGATGAGGAAGTGTGAAAAATGGGAAACTGGATTATCGAAAGAAGTAGATGTACATCCCTCAATGGTTTGGCAAACCCTGTCTGCTGTGGTCCTTTCTACAGTGCATGTACAACAGAGTAATGTGTTCAAATGCTGGGTCTGATGCCAGAATTTTTATCTCCAATAATATGACAAACACTAGCTTTGGAAAATACCCAACAGGCCAATATATTTAAATCTTGGTAGAAAGGGGATTCACTGAAATATGTTGGACACTAGGAACAATAATTTCTCACACACATCCTGATAAGAATGAGAGATTAGAATAGACAATTCCAGAAAAGGAGAGAACGTTGAAAGAAGGGGAACATATTACTTTAGATGAGGATCAAATAATGTTTTAAAGTTTTACAAATTTTATATATCATATGCACCATTTTTCGTTAACTGTCTCCGTTGTTCATTCACAATGCGTTATGCACATATGAAAGGTGTTACTTATCTGCACACACACATGATTAAACAATGTATATAAAATCATTTTTCCACCATTGAAATGGTCCTGTAGTCGTGGTACCAGGATACATGAACACCAACTGGCCATCCAAAGACACGACCCACTATTACCATATTCCATACATACAGACAAAGAAGGGCACCACTTTAATTGGGACAACACACACATACTAAGAAACACAAGGACATTCTTAGAGGAATGGAATTCTAACCAGAAGTCCATCAATAAACACATCAATTTAGATCCTAGTTACCTTCTCTTGCAAATAAAGGAACCGGAAGTGACATCACCCATCTTAAGAAACCTAGACCTATACATAGAGAGGCGGGACAAACCACCAGCGCATGTTACTCAAGAGCATGATAATTTGTGGAATTGGGGCACAGTGAGAATGAGTGAGAAAGTGTCAGTTCCAGGAATACAGTTTGTTCTTAGGAACAATTTCACAGAATCCAAGGTGGGAGAGGCACCTATTGTGGTTGAGAAGTTAAAGGAAGACGAGGGAACTGAAGAGGTTAAAGAAAAATACCCAGGTTTTTTCCAGACTGTGTAGTAACAAGATCCAACTGTCATTAGATACAGCAGGAAGGAAAAACGAAAGAAAAAGCCAACGGAGTTGATGTGCAGTTAACTGACCCCCTGTTTGATGTAACCATGCAGGAAACAAAACCTGAACAGGCAGAGGGTCAGGCAGAGGTGTTTAATACTGAAAGGCTAATGGAGTTACAAAAGATACACACACACACGCACGCACACACGCACACATACACACACACACAGAGATAGAGATAGAGAGAGTGAGAGAGAGAGAGATAGAATCAGAATGTATTGTCGAACGTTATTAACTCCAAGATAAAATCCTAAAATTAAAGTGGAGACCACGATAGGTCAGTGCAGAAGGGAAACGGACTGAAGTGCACCAGATTATGTTACTGGTAGCATACGGTGTTATGGGTAGCACAAGAACTAACTGCAGGTGGTCAACTATGTGTACAGAAAACTCAGGCGAAGGTACAGAAGCATTTCAAGTGGCATGGAATGTACAAGGACGTGGTTATTTCTTGTTGTACATCATGCATTTCAAATGGTAGGTAAGTCACAGACAGTAATAAAACCAGCACCTTTGTTGCCAATTCTTGCATTTGAAGAACGTTTCACGTGGGTTATGATTAATTGTGTAGCTCCCCTTTCGAAAATAAAAGTGGAAAACATTATTTGTGACCATAATGGATGTGTCCAACAGATTGCCAGAGGCAATTCCATTTTTTCAGTGTTAAGGAAAAAAGGGAATTGGAGGAGTTGGCAGCTTTGTTTACTCGCTGTGGGCTACTCAGAGAGGTTCAGTCAGACCAAGGGTCGCATTTTCCGCTCAGCTGATTTAGATAGCTTAGGCATACAGCATTTCAAATCAAGTGCGTCCCATCTTGAATCCCAGGGAGCCTTGAAAGTGTAGCATCAGAAGCTGAAGACCATGTAAACAACTTACTGTCAGGATTGCCTGAATTATTGGGATAAAGGTGTGCCATTAAATTGCTTGCCCCAAATAACATTCCTCAGTTTACTTCCTTTGAGTTAATATTTGCACATGAAGTGAGAGGTGCTTTGAAATTAATCAAATATAAATTGCCAGAACCAAAGTCAGAGATCTCACATTTGGATTATGTGTGTGAGGTGAGGGGGGTGCTTATATCGAGTAGCTGAGTTAGCTAAACAGCACACAGCAGAGAGTGAAGCAGGTGGCAGATAGCCAACCTTTTATCCATGTTGATACCTGACCAATTACACTACTGGCCCTTGTCTAACTCTGCAGCCTCCTGTGAAGTACATTATCAGATGCCTTTTGGAAGTCCACATAGTTAACTCCCATTGGCTCTCCTTTATCTAACCTGCTTGTTACCTCTTCAAAGTATTCTCAGTAGCTTCAGAGCAAGGTAGATTATTGAAATGGCGAACTATCAGAAAGTTGGGGTCATTCCTACAGACAGGGTGGAAATGTTCCTCAAAGCAGTTTCTGATTTGCACGCTAATGTAAAGGAGACTACATTGTGAGCGGAAAAGACAAGAGACTGGATTGAAAGAGTACAATTGAAATGCTGCTTCACTTGGAAGTTGTGATTGGGGCCTTCGATAGTGAGGAGGGAAGAAGTCAATGGACAAGTGTTGCAGCTTCTTTAATTGCATGGGAAGGGGCCATTGGGGGCAGTGTGGAATTGGTCGTGGTGGTGGAGGGCGTCATAGAGGGAATGGTTCCTGTGAAAGACTGAGAGTGGATGGGAGGGGAAGGTGTGCTTGATGATGTTGTCCTGCTGGAGGTGATGGAAATGGCGGAGGATGATTCTGTGAATGTGGATTCTAGGGAAGTAAGAAATGAGGACAAGGGGAATAGATCATTGTTCTGGGAAGGAGGGGACAGAGTGAGGACAGAAGTGATGGAGATGGGACAGTCACAGCTGAAGGATCAGTCCACCGAGTTAGATGATTTTTAGCTTGAGAGAAAAGGTGGAGACGCCGGAAGCTTCCCACTGGAATGTGGCATCATCGAACTGAAATCACAGAGCAAGAGAAACTGGGAGAATGGAGTCACTCTTAGCTGATCATGTGCTCATCCACATACGGAGGTTCCCCGAATGGTTGAAAAGAGCCAGGTGTTTCAATTGCCGATTTATGTCTTTTTTTTGGTCTAAAACAGACTGTGAAAATAGACTCAGGTGAAGGTCAGTAGACATTTAAGCATATACTGCTTAATAACGCTCAGCAATGATGGTGTCTGGTCAAAAAGAAGATGGCATGAAGATGTGAAGATGAACCACCCATGATGCAGAAAGGCTGTGGAGGATGCTCATCAATCACAAACTAAAGAATTCAGATTGGGGAGCTCTGGCGTCGGCCACATTTGGGAAGTTTATTTTTGGAACCAGAAGCAGATTGTATAAAACAAAATACAAAGAAAAATATTCCGAAACTGGCAAGAAATATAAAAAAAGAACTAACCGCAAGAGTTTTCCCATATCGAATAAAACACGTTTATGTTGTGTGTGTGTGACCCTTGGAAGAAAGGCAGGAAAGAATATGTGGGACACCTGGAGGATGTGACTGAGGATTTGGTTTCAGGGAACAGGCAGAGAATTTAATACAGTATTTTACATCGTTCCTCACAGGGGAAGGCGCTAAAACTTTCAAGAATATAAACAAAATTGTAGTCGGATGAAAGTTCTTGCACTGTCTCTAACAAAACAAGGATTTCCTCAAACAGAAAAGACCAAGGGTAATCAGGTCATCAGCAATTCAAAGCTGGTTTTAATAGATGTGGTTACAGGGTGCTTTGGTGGCACTGTGTGAAATATTCTAT
>NW_025206601.1:0-2214 GCF_004010195.1 Chiloscyllium plagiosum | reverse complement strand
AGGGTGAGAAGAGCTGTAGTCCAGATAGCTGTGGGAGTCAGTGGGCTTATAATGCATATTAGTGGATAGACTATTGCCGGAAATGGGGAGAGAAATGTCAAGGAAAGGAAGGCAAGTGTCGGAGATGGACCAGGTGAAGGTGATGGAGGGATGGAAACTGGAAGCGAAGTTTATGAATTTTTCCAGGTCAGGATGAGAGCATGAAGCCGCACTGAAATAGTCATCGATGTACCGATAAAGCAGTTGTGGGAGGGGACCCGGGTAGGCCTGGAACAAGAAATGTTCCACATACCCCATGAAAAGGCAGGCATAGCTAGGACTCATGCGGATACCCATTGCTACATCTTTGATTTGGAGAAAATGGGATGAGTTGAAGGAGAAGTTGTTGAGAAAGAGAACAAGTTCAGCCAGGCAGAGGAGAGTGGTGGTGGATGGAGATTGTTCGGGCCTCTTTTCGAGAAAGAAGCGAAGAGCTTTCAAGCCGTCTTGGTGTAGGATGGAGGTGTATAGAGATTGCACATCCATGGTGAATAGAAGGTGGTTAGGGCCTGCGAATTGAAAGCTGTCAATGTGTCGCAGAGCATCAGAGGAATCCCAGATGTAGGTGGGGAGGGAGTGAACCAGAGGAGTAAGGATAGAGTCAAGGTAGGAGGAAATAGGTTCAGTGGGGCAGGAGCATGCTGATACAATGGGCCTGCCGGGACAGTCCTTCTTGTGGATTTTGGGGAGTAGGTAGAAATGGGCTGTCCGGGGTTGGGAGACTATGAGGTTGGAAGCTGTGGGGGGGAGGCATCCAGAGGAAATGAGGTCAGTCACGGTGTTGGAGACAATGTCTTGATGCTCGGTGGTGTGGTCATGCTCCAGGAGGAGGAATCTGAGAGTTGGCGCTCAGCCTCTGCGAGATAGAGGTCAGTACGCCAAACGACAACAGCACCCTCTTTGTCAGCAGGTTTGATGACATGGTTGGGGTTGGACCTAAGGGAGCGAAGGGCAGAAAGTTCGGATGGAGAGAGGTTGGAATGGGTAAGAGGGGCAGAGAAATTAAGGCGGCCAATGTCCCGTCGATAATTGTCAATGAAAAGATCGAGGGCAGGAAATTGTCCTGACGGGGGTGTCCAATTAGAGGTGGAATGTTGGAGGGATGTGAAAGGATCTGTGGAGCGGGGGGAGGACTCTTGCCCAAAGAAGTGAGCACAAAGGTGAAGGCGACGGAAGAAGAGCTCAGCATCACGTCGAGCCCAGAATTCATTGAGGTGGGGATGTAAGGGTACAAAGCTGAGTCCTTTGCTGAGAACAGCACACTCAGCCTCAGAAGGGGGAAGGTCAGAGGGTATGGTGAACACACAGCAAGGGCTGGGGCTGGAAGAGATGGGGTTCGAGGAATTGGGACTGTTGGAAGGTGGAGGGTGGGCAGGGGTGTGGATGAGAAGTTGAAGCTTGCGTTCCTTAACATCTGCAAGAAACAGGAAAAGTTTGTAATTAAGGCGTCGAATAATACGAAGGATGAAATGAAACTGTGGACCAGGACAGCTTTGAGAGAGAGTAAGTCGGTGCTGCTGGAGAGACGTGTCGAGTGCTTTCATGTGGCGGCGCATGGCCCTGAGTGTGGCTTTTAGGATGCGGCGAGAACAGCAGTTGGAAAAATATTGTATATCATGCAAGTACCCGTAATCCTGGAGGCTGCATGCAGGGTGGGATTTGAGTTGAAATCCACGTGGAGTAAGTCGGAGGCGAAGACAGGCACTGAGGAAGGAAATATGGCTGTGGAAGTGTGTCTTAGTAAATACCTTGTCTAACACTGAGAGACAAAAGGAAAGCAGTGAAGGTGGACACGGGGAGAGAGACAAACAAAAATCCTGTCGGAGAGAAGAGCAGTACTTCTTCAGGGTAGGCATTCCTGGAAGAGAGGTGGCAGTGGGTTAAACACTGCATAAAAGCAAATTACTGCCGATGCTGGAATCTGAACACAAAAGAGAAAATGCTGGAAAATCTCAGCAAGTCTTGCAGCATCTGTAAGGAGAGAAAAGAGCTGACATTTCGAGTCTAACTGACCCTTTGTCAAAGCTAAAAAAAGGAGAAATAGGGAGGTATTTATACTAGACTGAGAGAAGGTGAGTCATGGCTCCAGAAGCAAAGGTAGCAATAAAGAAGTGATACTGACAGTGCATAGAGAGATTATAGGGAGATCTCTGTGAATGACCAAGGCTGAAACCA
>NW_025206600.1:8817-11925 GCF_004010195.1 Chiloscyllium plagiosum | reverse complement strand
CTGATGTTGGGCTATACACTCTAAATACCTGGCTTATCCCTGCTGCCCTTCTTGAATTTCACCTGTGGCCAGCAAAGTATTAAATTTCTCTACCAGGGCCCCAGCAATCTGCTCCCTTACCTTCCACAGCAGCCTGAGATACATTTCATTGGGCACTGGGGATTTCGCCACCTTTTATGCCTGTGAAAACATTTAATACCTCCTCCTTATTGATCTTAACATGTTCTGGGACCTCACCATTCCACTTAAATCCTCGGCTACAATGTCTTTCTCCTGTGTGAATACAGATGGGAAGTATTCATTGAAGACCTCACCAACTTCCTCTGGCTCCATGTACCGATTGTCCCTTTGGTTTCTAATAGGCCTCACTCTTTCCCCAGTAATCCTCTTACTCTAACAAGCTGATAAAATACATTGTGGCTTTTCCTTAATCATATCTGCTAAATATATTTCTTGTCTATTGTTTGCCTTTCATTTTCGACAATCCTCTTTCACTCACTGAAATTTTGAAGAGCTTCACATGTTTTTATTGCATTGCACTTCCTTTATGAAACTCACAATATCGCTGAATCAGTGTTTGCTGGACATGTGGCCTTTACTATTCACTCGACAGGAATACGCTGCCCCTGAATTCTCACTGTATCACTTTAAAATACTCCCACTTTCCGAATATAGATCCAACTGCAGGTAGTTCCTCACAGTCTCTGTCTAATGATACTGATAGGAGATACTGATACTATTCATACTGATAGGTGACTCCGTTGTGAGAGGGACAAGCAAGAGATTGTGTGGCTGCAGAAGCGACCCCAGGATGGTCTGCTCCCTCCTGGGTACCATGGTCAAGAATATTTCTGAGCAGTTGCAGAACATTTTGAAGGGGGAGCAATAACAGCCAGAGGTCATTGTGCAATTGGTACACATGCCATAGTTAAACAAAGAGATGGGGCCATGTGAAATGTGCACAGGTAGTTTGAATGGATTAGATTTGCTACATTATAGAAACAGGCCCTTTGGCCCAACAAGTCCACACCGACACACCAAAGAGTAACTCACCCAGATGCATTCTCCTCCCCTATATTTACCCTTGACTAACGCACCTGACACTATGGGCAACTTTGCATGGGCAATTCACCTAACCTGTACATCTTTGGATTTTGGGAGGAAACCGGAGCACCTGGAGGAATCCCACGCAGTTTGGTAAGAAGTTAAAAAGCAAGACCTCAAGGGGAGGGATCTCCCAATTACTCCCAGTACCGTGTGCCAGTGAGGATAGAAATAGAAAGATAGGCCAGATGGATATGTGATTGAGGAGCTGCTGTAGTGGGCAGGCTTGTGAGTTCTTGGATCATTGGGACCTCTTTTGAGGTAGAGGTGACAGGTTAGACTTGAAGCAGAGGGGCACCAGCATCCCTGTGGGGTGATTTGTTCACATTACCCGGGAGAGTTTAAACTAGTTTGGCAGGGGGTAGGGACTCTGAATAAGAGAGGGACCATCGACTTGTCAGGGGAAAATACATCAGCCATCGAGAACAAGTTTCCTATTCAGGATATCCAGGGACACAGTCAAGGCGGGGAAAAGACTTCTGGTTTAAAGGGCATTTATTTCAATGCACAAGGCCTGACTGGTAAGGCAGATGGGCTCAGAGCATGGATTAGCTCTGAGGACTGGGATATTATAGTCATATCAGAAACATGGCTGAGAGAAGAGCAGGACTGACAGTCAGTGTTCCAGGATAAAGAAACTACAGGAATGATAAAAGGGCAAGTATGTGAGGGGGTGAAGAGGGAGATTTGTCCTTTTGATAAGGGAAGACATAGCCACAGTGTTCAGAGAGGATACTCTTAAATGGTCATCAAATGAGGTCACATGGTTAGAAGTTAGAAAGAAGAAGGGGGTTCACTTTGTTGGGACTGTATTGTAGACCCAACAGATACCAGAGGAGCAGATGTGTAGAGAGATTGCAGATAACTATAGAAATAATAGAGGAGTGCAAGCTGGAGATTTTAATATTCCTTGTATTGACTGGACCAGCCAGAGTATAAAAGACCTGGAAGGAGAGCAATTTTTCAAATGTGTCCAAGAAAGGTTCCTAAATCAATATGCTGAGTGCCCTACTCTACTCAGGCGGGTGCAATACTGGACCTCCCCTCAGAAAACGAGGTCGGGCAAGTGACTGAAGTGTCATTCGGAGAGCACTTTGGGTCCAGTGCCCACAACTGTCTTCATTTTAACGTAGTTATGGAAAAAGATCAGCAGGTCCACAGATTGAAGAAGAATACTGGAACAGGGCCAGGTTTGGGGCCATTCTGCAGGATCTGGCCAGCGTCAATGCTGTGAATTTAAAATTGCACAATGCCCAGCTATAATCCAACTTGCTTTGGAAGCGCTGGTGATCACTGTAACAGATGAAAGGCTTAAACTAAATTTGTTTGATATTATATTCCATGACACTGCCAGTGTGTTGCTATAAATTCTGTACCTTAGGATTGTGCTCCACAACCACCTGATGAAGAACCGGTTGGACTGGAACCGAGTGTTGGGTGATTTTTAACTTTGTCCACACCCATTCCAACACCGGCACCTCCATATTATGATTCCAATCGATCGGGTGAGTCTGTTTGAAGGCAAAGGAACAACTGGCAAATGGGAGGCTTTGCAAAGTGTAATATCAAGAATCCAGGACAGTATGCTCCATTGGGATAAAGGGAAAAGCTGTCAAGTTTAGGAATCCTTGGCTGATGAGGGATAATAAGGCTCTGGTCTTGAAATGAAGACTGCATGCATTGGGTTTAAGCTTTCAGTATCTACATAAACTCATCTATCCTTAAAGACACGATCAATCTATGGAGACCCCACAATCCTCTCAGTCTCTGTAACACTCCCAATCTGCAGAAGTCATTCCAATGCCTGTGACTCTTCCGATCCAGTTCCTACAAGACCCTCTATCTATGTGATATCTTCCCATTGCCAGCACCCACCCTGTCAATGTAAGGTCCTTCAGTGTCTCTATCCATCTACTCATTTCCATAATCTTCTCCAGCTCTTACATGTGCAAACATCACCCTCCCCTACAACCCTTCCCACTTTGACCAAACTGGAGGAGGTTA
>NW_025206600.1:0-6238 GCF_004010195.1 Chiloscyllium plagiosum | reverse complement strand
ACTCTGTCAGGCCTTACCATTAAGTGTATAAGTCCAGCAAAGATTTGCTTTTGCAAAATGCAGCACCTCGCATTTATCTGAATTAATCTCCACCTGCCATTTCTCAGCCCATTGGCCCATCTGATCAAGATCCCATTGTAATCGGATGTAACCTCTTTCACTGACCACTACACCTCCAATTTTGTTGTCAACTGAACACTTACAAATATACCTCTTATGCTCACATCCAAATCATTTATGTAAACATTGCAAAGTATTGTACCCAGCACCGATCCTTGTGGTACTCCACTGGTCACAGGCCTCCAGTTTGAAAACCAACTCTCCCCCACCAGCCTCTGTCTTCTACCTTTGAACCAGTTCTGTACCAATTGGCTAGTTCTCCCTGTATTCCATGAGATCTAACCTTGCTAACCATTCTCCCATGGGGAACCTTGTTGAACACCTTACTGAAGTCCATATAGATCACATCCACCGCTCTGTTCTCATCAATCCTCTATGTTACTTCTTCAAAAATCTCAATCAAGCTTGAGAGACATGATTTCTCACTCACAAAGCAATGTTGACTATTCCTAATCAGTCCTTGTCTTTCCAAATACATGTACATCCTGTCCCTTGCGATTCCCTCCAACAACTTGCCCACCGATGTCAGACTCAACAGCCTATAGTTTCCTGGATTTTTTTTACTGCCTTCCTTAAATAGTAGCAACACGATAGCCAACCTCCAGTCTCCTGGTTCTGATGTCCTGTTTCTTGAGATCTTTACCGGATTGTGTGAGCACAGCTTCAAATTACCAGGCAGGGAGATGTGAATTCTGTTGTGAATCCATTTGCCCATTCTGTCTGTGTGCCTGATACTGACCTGGTGGTGCTCTGGTAGAAAGCACTCTCCGTAACATCCAGATCTATGTTACTGACCAGAGCTCACCTCATCAAAGCCTTCATTTGAAATGTTCTTTATTTTAACATTTTTAAGTGGCAGTTTTGTGAGATGCAGGAATTGAGGAGTTGTCATTTTTGAAAGAATGAAACTTTTGTCATTGACCCTGACCCATGCAATGGGGATTCGTGGATTCTGTTGTTCTCTGCAGACTATCACTCAGAGGATTGTATCAACAGGGAATCTGAATGCAGATGGTCTTTGTCTGGTAGAATGTGAATTTACCAGTTTATGTCGGCTAGGACACAATGTTTCTGGAAATGTACAACTGTGTAAATACTTCACCGACTGGTTCAGGGGTGAGTGCACTGGGCTCTGAGCACCAGGAACTGGGAAACCTCATGCTGTTTGCATGTGGAGCTTGGCACCAGACTGGGTGAGAGCAGCTCCCTGAGTAAATGACAGGTACGGAGCTTGGGATCCTCCTGCTGTGTTTGACCTTGTGCCATATCGTTATCTCCCTCTCATGAGTGAGCGTGTCGTGTTCTCCAGTCCTGACAATGTCCACTCCCTGTAAACTCTTCTTGCTGTTGAACATCTCCTTTCTCTCTCACTCCCTCCAGCCCTTCCAAACCTGGCCTTCGTCTCATATCTCCTGCAGTCCCAAACAACCTTGCTCTTTGTTATCACATTGCTTTCCTTTGAGTTGTGTGGGAACAAACCTGAAGTAGGTTTGGGCCATTGGGAGAAAAAGACAACTCCCTCTTCCCCATCTTTGTCAAACAGAGTCTCATTGTCTGCCTCTCTCCCATAAGGAGAAGGAAGCATCCTTTCAGCATTCACCTGTCCATTCCCCTGAGCATCTGTACATTTTATTGAGGAAGACTGTCCTCCTGATGACCCTCAGTGGCACAGCACCGAAGTGACATGTTTATGTTCTATAATATTTGCGACCACTTCCTTTTGCTCTGTCCCTCCATCATTCTGAAGCCTCCCCCAGTCTGGACAGTGATCCAAACCACTAATTACTGAGAATTCTCCAACCCTCTATCTCCGTAAACTCCCCACATTCCTACAATCCTCCTTGTCTGTGAGAACCCCTCCAGCTTCTACAGTCCAGCCAAATTATTGCATCTCCTCCAGCCCTCACCATCTCCATATGCTCCAGTCACTACATTTCTCCATGCATCTGTAAACTCCTCAAGCCCCTCCAAATCGACCTATCTTTCTAAAGTCAACAGTTCCAAAAACCATCCCTCTACATGGAATTTCCACCAGAGACCACTGGCCACCATATCTTTGTAATCCTGCAGTGATTTAAAACTTCGGCAATTAAAGTCAGAGGATCATAGAGATGTACAGCATGGAAACAGACCCTTTGGTCCAACTAGTCCTTGACAATCCAGTTGCACCAATCAGCACCTGGCCCATCTCCCTCTAAACCCTTCCTATTCATGTACCCATCCAGATGCCTTTTAAATCTTGCAATTGTACTAGCCTCCACCACTTCTTCTGGCAGCTCATTCCAAACACGTACCACCCCCTGTGTGAAAAAGTTGCTCCTTAGGTCTCTTTTGTATCTTTCCCCTCTCACCCTAAACCTATGTTCTCTAGTTCTGGACACCCGACCCCAGGGAAAATACTTTGCCTATTTATCCTATCCATGCCCCTCATGATTTTATAAACCTCTATAAGGTCACCTCTCAATCTCTGACGCTCCAGGGAAAGCAGCCCCATCCCGTTCAGCCTCTCCCTGTAGCTCAAATCCTCCAAACATGGCAAAATCCTTGTAAATCTTTTCTGAACCCATTCAAGTTTCACAATATCCTTCCGATAGGAAGGAGACCAGAATTGTACACGGTATTCCAAAAGTAGCCTAACAATGTCCTGTACAGCCGCAACATGACCTCCCAACTCCTGCGCTCAATACTCTGACCAATAAAGGAATGCATACCAAGTGCCTTCTTTGCTATCCTATCTACCTGTGACTCTACTTTCAAGGACCTCTGTATTTCATTTGAAAAATTGGATAAACAGATGGAGTGGCCTGAGGTCTTGTGGGTAAAGCTAGTTCAGTCTAAGCTATTAGGCAGAGCCAGTGAGGTATTTGCAGTGCTGTCTCATGAGTGGTAAAGAGATGATGCACAAATCAAACAGGCTATTTTATGTGCTTATGGATTAGTACCAGAAGCATATCGACAGCGGTTCAGAAACATAAAGAATGAACCAGGACAGACTTATATAGAGTTCTAAAGCATTAAACATATTAATCTTTCTGCAACATCTCCAGTCTCCATGCCCCTCCCTATCATGTTGAGCTGCTCCAACCCCCCACAAGCTTTCCTGCCTGTGTACACCATCAAGTTGATACAACCCTCCTGATTTCTGTCGTGTCCTGCAGACCTGTTTTTGTGAATTCTTCCAATCACTAATACTCTCCCTATCTATGTAAATACCTCCAGTCTTTACAATCCTCTTTACTTTGCAGCCCCCACCAGACCCGAAAGCCATCGCTATCTGTGAAAGCTCCTTCAGGTCTATATCATCCAACGTGCTGAAACCTGCTCTCACCATTGCAACCCCCATTATTTCCTAACGTTGTTGAGTCTCTAAAACCATCCCTATCAGTTTAATCTACTCCACTGCATACAACACTCCCAGTCTGTGTAATCTCTTCAATTCCTTCAGTTCCTATATACCTATGTATAGGTGTGACTGCTTTGTGGCCATTGTATTCTCGTTTATATCTTCAAAAGGCTCTGTTCGCTGTCACTTATCCTGTGCTCATAAGTGAATCTGGTCTCTCACAAGCCTCTCTATGACTCTCTCGTCCAGTCTCTACAAGCTTCCCTATCCTTGTCGTAACTTGCAGCATGCACAGCACTCACTCTCTCTGAAGTACATTCCAGAGCATAAAATCATCTCAGCTTTCAAGTTTATTCAGTCCACAATTTCCTCCCTATCCGTGCAACATTCTACAGTCTATATCATCTTCCATGTGCTTGCAACATTCTCCAGTCCATACCACCCTCCCTTTCCCTGTAATATTTTCCAGTCCATACCATCCTCCCTATCACTGTGATATTCTCTCGATCCCACAACTGTTGCTAAATGTACCACATCCTGGAATCATGCAAATGTTTCTACACCCTGATCAGTATAGTCCATGTAACGATCCACAACCCTATACACGTCCCTATCTCTGGAATCTAATCAAAGACACTTTATCTCTCTAACTTCCTTCAAACAATAAAATGTTTTCTCCTGTGAACGTTCGCTAGCAACTGTAGCTATGCTTAACCCTGCAACATCGTCGCACTCCCAAACATCTCTCCAACTCTTGTGACCTCTATCCATCCCTCAAAGATCCTCTCTCGGTGACATGCGCCATGCATTTGCAACAAGGCAGATGGAATGATAGCATTAACTGAAGAGAACAGAAATGATTGAAATGTTGTTATGGAGATGTGGCTGCAGAATGACCATGGCTGGGATGTGATTATTGAGGGGTTGTAGAGATTTAGGCAGGATCAGTAAAAAACCAAACAAGGTCCTGTTTTGTTGTGAAGAAATGATGCAGTCAGTGCATCCTGAGACAGCCAATTTAATCTGGGAATCAAAATATAGAGTCATGTTGAATGGACAACTTTCAAATAGCAAGGGAAATCTGGAAGATCAAATCACAATCCATGGAATTGGTAAGTTGGATGCAATATTTTCTTGGTGATAGTAGACAGAAGCATGTGCAGTGGTGAATTTCTGATTGAACATCTGTGGCCAATGGTGTTTCACAGGATCAGTGCTGCGATATCTGTTTGTAATTTATCTCTGTGAATAAGATGAAAAGTTCAGCAGTTTGATTAGTAATTTTGCAGACAACATTTGGAAAGGCATGTAATGATTAGGGGTAGTTCGGGGAATTGTGGATAGTGAGGAAGACAGTTAAAGGTTGCAGCAGTGTGTAGATCAGCTGGAACACTGGGCAGAGAAATGGCAAATCAAATTTCATCCGGAAAAGTGTGAAGTGATGCATTTATGAAGTCAAATGGAAGAGAGAATTACACCAATTGACTAATTGGAAACATTGATAAAACAGGCAACCTTGGATGCAAATCCGTAGCTCCCTGTGGTGGTAAAGGTGGATCGTTACATGGACTATACTGATCAGGGTGTAGAAACATTTGCATAATTCCAGGATGTGGTACATTTAGCAACAGTTGAGTATGGCATGCTTCCTTTCATTGGTCACAGTATTAAGTACAGATGTTTGCATGTCATGTTGTGACTGAATGAAACGTCATTCGGCCATGTTTGGTATGTTGTGTGGAGGATGTGGAGGCTTTGGGGAGCGTGCAACAGAGTGTTACCAGAATGTTGTCTGGATGAGAATGTGTTTACTGTAAGGAGTTTAGACACAGTTGGATTGTCTTGCAAGAGTATCAGCGGCTGAGGGGTGACCTGGTACAGATATATAGCATTAGGAGAGGCATGGATAGTGTGAATAATTGGAATCCTTCTTCCAATGTCGAAATCTCAAATACTAGGGCGCATCGGTTTAAGGTGAGAGTGAGAAGTTTTAAGTGAGATGAATGAGGCCAGTGTTCTTGACAGAGTGGAAGCTGCTCAGGAGGTGGGAGAAGTGGCAACGAGAGCAAAGTTTTGAAGTGACATTTAGATAGACACATGAACAGGCAGAGAATAGAGGGATATAAACCATGTGCAGGCAGATGGGATTAATTTAGAATAGCATCATGGTCAGCACAGCCATGGTGGGCCGAAGGGCCTATTACTCTGCTGTACTGTTCGATTTTCTAACTTCATGGCATCTACCCTGTCAAAGCCCCTCAGAATCCTGGATGTTTCATTCAATTTCTCTCCTATTCTTCAAAACTCCATTAGGTTCAATGGCAATCTACTCCACCTCTTCTCATTGGAACATCCCGCCATCTCCAGGATCAGCCAAGTGAACCTCCCCTGGCCTGCCTCTAATAAAAGAATGTCTTTCCTTAGGGTACGCATACTGTTCATTATATTCTAGGTGTGGTCTGACTTGCACCTTGCATCGTTTTAACTAGACCTCCCTATATTTAGACTCCATTCCCTCTGTAATAAATGGCAGCATTTGATCTGCCTTCTCTATGACCTGCTGATCCTGTAAACTATCTTTTACAGAATGATCCACAAGGATTCCCAAAACCCTTTGTGCAGTCAGTCTGAAACCAAACGGTGTTAGCCTGACAGTAAGTCGGGAACACGCTGGAATGTGTTATAAAAGATATGACAAAAAAATGATAACTGGACGCTTAGAAACAATGGGAGAGCATGATTTTATAAAAGGGGAATATTTTTAAATTTGTTACA
>NW_025206599.1:8824-11925 GCF_004010195.1 Chiloscyllium plagiosum | reverse complement strand
ATGTACTCTGTTCTGCTACTCTGACGCACTCTGGTCTGCTACTCTGATGCACTCTGTTCTGCTACTCTGACACATTCTGTATGGTATGATTTGCCTGTATAGGTTGCAAAACAGCATTTTTCACTGTATGTTGGCACATGTGACAATAATTCAAACTCAAACTCAAAAATTTTGTTCTTTTGCTAACTTCTTTCAAAGCTGGTCCTTTGATTCTCAATCTTCCTGTCACTGGGAACAGTTAGAACATCTAACATACAACGTTTCAACGCAGTACAGGCCCTTCGGCCCTCGATGTTGCGCCGACCTGTGAATCCAATATAAAACCCATCTAACCTACACTGTTCCATTTTCGTCTATATGTTTATCCAATGACCATTTAAATGTCCTTTAAGTTGGCGAGTCTACTACTGTTGCGGGCAGTGTGTCCCATGCCCCTACTACTCTCTGAGTGAAGAAACTGCCTCTGACATTTGGCCTATATCTATCACCCCTCAATTTTCAGCTATGTCCCCTCGTGCTAGCCATCACCATCCGAGTAAAAAGGCTCTTCCTGTCCACCCTATCTAACTCTCTGATTATCTTATATGTCTCTATTAAGTCACCTCTCAACCTTCTTCTCTCTAACGAAAACAGCCTCAAGTCCCTCAGCCTTTCCTCGTAAGACCTTCCCTCCATACCAGGCAACATCCTGGTAAATCTCCTCTGCACCCTTTCCAAAACTTCCACATCCTTCTTATAATGCGGTAACCAGAACTGTACACAATACTCCAAGTGCGGCCGCACCAGACTTTTGTACAGCTGCAGCACGATCTCATGGCTCCGAAACTCAATCCCTCTATTAATAAAAGCAAACTGTCTCCCTTCTTAACAGCCCTATCAACCCGGGAGGCAACTTTCAGGGATAAATGCACCTGGACACCGAGATCTCTCTGCTCATCTACACTACCAAGAGTCTTCCCATTAGCCCAGTACTCTATATTCCTGTTGCTCCTTACAAATTGGAATCACCTCACACTTTTCAGCATTAAACTCCATTTGCCACCTCTCAGCCGCAGCTTATCTATGTTCCTCTGTCACCCACAACATCCTTCAGCACTATCCACAACTCCACCGACTTTAATGTCATTGGCAAATTTACTAACCCATCTTCTACACTCTCATCCAGGTCATTCATAAAAATGACAAACAGCAGTGGAGCCAAAACAGATCCTGTCTGAAAACCCATCTCTGAGTCCCCTGACCCCAACCCCATTCTAGTGAATCCCCTCAGTACCCACTCCAAAGCCTACACATCTCAAAATGCAGGTGCCTCGAACTGGAAACAAACTTCAAGCTGGGATCCAGTCAGTCATTGGTGTAATGTCCTTGTGGGATCTGGCGTTGTCTTTTTAACAGCTTCCTCAACCTCCAGCAGCCTTTAAAACCAGTACCTTCAACCAATAGCGGACCTTTTTCTTTTAATAACATCAATTCTTTCAAGGGTCAATTAACTTTGTTGCAGATGCTCTTGTTGAGTGACCTGAGCCAGTTCTCCCACCCCCACTCTCCCTGTATGTCCATGTGAATTTTGTTGTGGAGACCTGGAGCAGCTTCATTGGTGATCGCTTTATCTGGTTTGTAAAGTTCTTGTAAAAAGGTTGTTTGTTGATCTCTTTTACTGTCGAGGGGAAGCAACATCAGACTGTCCAGACCATTCACTCTCATTACAGTCTTCAACCAGCTGTTCAGCATCTGACTGCAGAGATCTTTTGATCTCCTGCTGTGAGAGCATACCTCGAGATTGATGTGGGAATTGTCTGTAAAAACCAAACTCTGCAACGTCTCTGCACGGCTTCACTGATTGGCCAAGACTTGCCTCTGAAAGGTGAGATTATTGTGATGTGACAGTCCAGCATTCACAGCTACAATCTCATGACTAATCTCATCTTGATCATAATCTCCCCAACTCTTTTCAATATGTCTGGCCATTTCTATCTTGACTTTTTTCTTAGTTGCACTTTCCATCCACTTCCTGGGCAACAAGATGTGTTCTGCATCTGGTGAGATTCTGTTTTGGAGATTCTGGGGCAGTCCGTTTCCTTACTCACTCTTGGTCCTTGTTTCCACCCACTGCCCAGATGTCTCTTCAGGATCAGAATGATGTCATCAGCTCACTTCATTCACATCAACGATCCAGCTGACAATCCAGGCAAGTCTTCAATCTCTCAGACAGTTTCTGCTGGACAGATTCAATCGATCTTGGGAGGAACCACAGCCCCTGGCTGTCTCCTTTTCTAAACATGGCTGGCCAGCCCCCAGGCAGGCATCAGACAGACCTCCTAAGGCTTTTCTCTGGAACCTCCCCGTGATGGGAAGGACCGAAAGATTCTGCTCAGAGCTTCCACAATTTTTACCTTCACTTTTCTTCAGGGAACTTGCCTCAAACACTGACAGTCTCAGGAATCTTCATCCTGATCCTATCCAGGGCGAGTGGCATCACCACAGAATCCTATCCCATCATCGCGGCTAGCCCAGCACCTGCTTTCCTTCCACACCTTGAGCTGAGACCCATGTCAGGCCCTTTCAGAGTCAGTCACACCAACACCTTCCCTAATCCAGAGAGACCAATGACAATGGCTTCATGTCATCATCACTGGTTTAATTTTTATCAATTTAATTTAAATCCCTCCACCTGCTGTGGTGGGATATTGACTGACATCTGGGTTCCCAGCCCAGTGATATTACCAGCTGACCCCCCAGCCCAGTGACATCACCACCTGACCCCCAGCCCAGTGACATCACCATCTGACCCCCAGCCCAGTGACATCACCAGCTGACCCCTTTCAGGAGAGAGGGAGAGAAAGGGTTTTTTCATTAGCTCAGCCGTGCCTTCTGCCTGTACAACAATGTTTATTTGGCCGCACCCTTCCTTCAGCAACACCTTACTATTGATATATTTAGAGCTGAAAATGTGTTGCTGGAAAAGCGCAGCAGGTCAGGCAGCATCCAGGGAACAGGAGAATCGACGTTTCGGGCATAAGCCCTTCTTCAGGAATGAGGAAAGTGTGTCCAGCAGGCCACACACATCATCTATTGCATCCTCTGCACCCGATGTGGCCTCC
>NW_025206599.1:6545-7365 GCF_004010195.1 Chiloscyllium plagiosum | reverse complement strand
TAGAGAACAGGGCATAGGGAACAGGGCGTAGGGAACAGGGCCTAGGGAACAGGGCGTAGAGAACAGGGCATAGGGAACAGGGCATAGGGAACAGGGCGTAGAGAGCAGGACGTAGGGAATAGGCTGTAGAGAACATGGCATAGGGAACAGGGGGTAGAGAACAGGGCATAGGGAACAGGGCATAGGGAACAGGACGTAGGGAACAGGGCGTAGAGAACTGGGCGTAGGGAACAGGGCGTAGAGAACAGGGCGTAGGGAACAGGGTGTAGAGAACACGGCGTAGGGAATAGGGCGTAGGGAACAGGGTGTAGGGATCAGGGCGTAGGGTACAGGGTGTAGGGAACAGGGCGTAGGTTACAGAGCGTAGGGAACAGGCTGTAGAGAACAGGGCGTAGGGAACAGGTCGTAGGGAACAGGGCATTTTCACAGCAGAGAGCCACGGGAGCTGGGCGGAAGTGAAGTCGGAGTGCAAAGCCGGTCGGGAAGGTAAGTGATTGTTATTGAGTGGGTGTGTTCTTGACCCCAGGTCCTACAAAGTAGGGCCTCCCTCCCACCCTCCTCCTCTAACCTAGGTCGGGAAGGTAAGTGACTGATAATTGAGTGGGTGTGTTCCAGACCCCAGGCCCTACATAGTAGGGCCTCCCTCCCATCCTCCTCCTCTAACCTAATTTTTAAGCTACTCAGTGTTCTTGTTTTCGGAGACGAGGTGTAGAGTAATGGCAGCGCAGGCAGTGGAATGTTCCTCCTGCAGGACGTTCGAGGTAGGGGTGACCACCGATGCTCCTGCCGACTTCACCTGCAGGAAATGCAGCCAGCTCCA
>NW_025206599.1:0-2717 GCF_004010195.1 Chiloscyllium plagiosum | reverse complement strand
AGAGGTTTATAAGATGATCAGGGGAATAGATAGAGTAGGCAGTCAGAGACTTTTCCCCCGGGTACTACAGAGTGTTACAAGGGGACATAAATTTAAGGTGAAGGGTGGAAGGTATAGGTGGGTTCTTTACCCAGAAAGTGGTGGGGGCGTGGAATGCGCTGCCCGTGGGAGTGGTAGAGTCCGAATCTTTGGTGACCTTTAAGCGGCAATTGGATAGGTACATGGATGGGTGCTTAAGCTAGGACAAATGTTCGGCACAACATCGTGGGCCGAAGGGCCTAATCTGTGCTGTATTGTTCTATGTTCTATGTTCTATGAACAGTGCGTAGGGAACAGGGTGTAGGGAACGGGAATAGGGTGTCGGGAACAGGCTGTAGGGAACAGGGCGTAGGGAATAGGCTGTAGGGAACAGGGCATAGGGCACAGGCTGTAGGGAACAGGCCGTAGGGTACAGGGCGTAGGGAACAGGGCGTAGGGAACAGGGCGTAGGGAATAGGCTGTAGGGAACAGGGTGTAGGGAACAGGCCGTAGGGAACAGGGCGTAGGGATCAGGTCGTAGGGAACAAGGTGGAAGTAAGGCCAGCTCCTGTCCTTGCTTACCTTAGAGATCTCCTTCTAGCTTCTCTCCCATCTCATCGCCAACAGCATGGCTCCCAGCGTGAGGGTCAGTGTGGAGTGGGGAACGATCCAGAGGACAAGTAGTTTCTTATACTTCCATAAAACACGTTTGCCAACTCCAACCAGAATGATTTGGAGATGCTGGTGTTGGACTGAGGTGTACAAAGTTAAAAATCATACAACACCCGGTTATAGTCCAACAGGATCTCCTTGGGTCAGACAGCATCCATGGAGAGAGAGCAAGCCAGTGAGACAGCATGAATAAACCAGATGGGTCTTTGTGACAATCAATGCGAGTTTCATAATCACAATCACCGAACCTAATTCTCAGTTCCAGATTTGATGAACTGAGTTTCAATTAATCGAATGAATTAAATTCCAGCAGCTGCTGTGGGGGATTCCTGACAGCATCAAGCTGGGCTACAGGAGAGGCCCGACCAATGCCACAAGACCCAGACCACCTCCTCCCTGAGGCTGAGAACCTGCAAGAGGCTCTCCATGAACTGGGAGCAGTGTGACTGGGTGAGGCTGGTGGGAGTTGATCTACCTTGCTCTTTGCTATTAAAATTATCCAGCACCCAGGAGTACAGTTAAAAATAAACCGATGTCAGTAAATCTACAGAAATCCTGTGTGACTCTGCGTAAGGTTTGGGAAATGTGGAACTGCCTGTTGGAAAACCTGCAGATTCAGGACATCAGCCAAGCCTTTTGTGAGTGAACTGGATTCTTGGATCTGGTCATGAGGGAGATGCAGGGAAAGCGATAGATAGAGCTGACAGGTCAATCAGCAATGGGCCTGAGGGGCTGAATGGCCTCCTCCTGTTCTTATTTAAAGATTAAAGGGATTGGCTTAAATGACTATGAAGAGCTTCGTATTGTGAGTGAATTTCAAGACCAGACACGATACACAGTGCCTAGGGAATGGGAGGCACAGAGAGACGGTGGGAGGTTGTGGGGACCAGGTACACCAACAGAGGAGACTCAGGAAGGGGATGGGCTCAAACAGGGGCCTCAGTTTAATCAGAGCTGTGGGACACCTGGGTCCGAGCCCATGTGAAATTGTCTCTGGAGAAGGTCGAATATCCGAGATGCCAGTGTCAGGTGGCACTTCCATTGGACCATAAGAGTTTGGAGCAGGATGAGGCCATTTGGCGACTTGGTCTTCACAGCCCTCTGCAACAATGAGTTCCACAGAGTCCCCACCCTCTGGCTGAAGAGATTCTTCCTCACTCTGAAGCTGTGCCTTCAGGTTCCCACTCTCTTCTACTAGTAGAAACATCTTCTCCACATCCACTCTATCCAGGCCTCTCAGTATTCTGTAAGTTTCAATCAGATTCCCCCTCATTGTTCTAACCTCCACTCTCTGCATCTCGCCAGTCAGCCAATCCTCTACCCATGCCAGTATCGTACCCCTAACACCAAGAGTTCTTATCTTATTTAGCAAGTTCCTGTGCAGCACTTTGTCAAAGGCCTTTAGAAATCCAAATAGATCAAATCCACTGGCTCTCCTTTGTCTAACTTGCTTGTTACCTCCTCAAAGAATTTGAACAGCTTTGTCAGGCCTAACCTCCTCCCCCTGCCCCCACCCCCGCCCCCAGACGAAGCCGGGCTGACTCTGCCCTATTTTACTGAGCACTTCACAATCTCATCCTTAATAATGGACTCGAAAATCTTCCCAGTGACTGAGGCCAGGTCAGGTCTATAGTTCGCTGTCATCTGTCTGCCTCCCTTCTTAAGCAGGGGTGTTATATTGACCATTTTCCAGTCCTCTGAGACTCTCCCTGACTCCTGTAATTCCTGAAGATCACCCCAATGCCTCTACAACCCCTCAGCTATCTCCTTCAGAACTCTGGGGTACAGTCCATCTGGTCCAGGTGATTTATCCATCTTCAGACCTTTCAGCTTCCCCAGCACCTTCTCCTTAGTGATGGACACTACACTCACCTCTGTCCCTGACTCTCTTGATGATCTGCTATGTGTCAGGTGCCTTTCACTGTGAAGACTGAAGCAATGTTCCCTATTACTACTTCTGCCTCATTTTCCAGTTGTCTAATGTCTATTTTTGCTTGTCTCTTACATTTAAATATAAAAAACTGTTG
>NW_025206598.1:10905-11924 GCF_004010195.1 Chiloscyllium plagiosum | reverse complement strand
CAAATCCACTTCAGGGCAGGAGGATATAGAGACTTGGAGGGGGAGAGAGAGACAGTCAGAGGGACAATGGGAGTGAGTTCAGACAGAGAGAGAGAGCCCGAGGGAGAGAGAGGAAGAGAGAGAGGAAGAGAGAGAGAAGCAGACAACAAAGGGGATGGAAGAGATAGGGAGCGATATCAGGATAAAAGAAAGATAGATCGACATAGACAGAGATAACGATGGGGGAGAGAGAGTGAGAGTGAGAGCAAGAGCGACAGAGACATCGATAGAGAAAGGGACAGGGAGAGGGGCAAGAGAGAGAGAGAGAGAAATAGAGAGGGGGACAGAGAGTGAGCGAGAGAGGGCACAGGTAGAATAATGAAACAGAATGAGTGATGAGCGCGAGAGAGAGGATGATGGTGTTCGGCAGATAGAATGGTTCCCCATTATGAAGAGGAAGATCCCACAGAGCTAAGAGACAGAAGGAATAGAGGAAGCTGAGCAGGTAGTTTTGGAGATAATGAAAAACTGAACGATGAAACCATTCTGGGAGAGAGAATGAGGAGGCAGAGAGTCGTAGAAAGACAATGCACAGAGCAACATGACCAACATGGAGATGGGAAGTTGGAGGAGAAATATGTATGGGAAACAGATAGAGAGACAGCGAGGAACACGGGAGTGAAGATGGGAGCTGTAGTGAGAGACCGAGGCACTGACATCTCTGGTATCAGACTGTGTCCAGCTCTCACAAACATTTTTATTCCTTTGTCTCCCCAACTCCCAAACCCAGCCCAGAACTCCACACTTTTGGTAGAAATCCCAGATAGGGCATGAATCCCACAATCGTGTGTGTGTGTGTGTGTGTGTGTGTGTGTGTGTGTGTGTGTGTGTGTGTGTGTGTGTGTGTGTGTGTGTGTGTGTGTGTGTGAGTTAACGAACATCAAGGAGAAAAGACGGTTTCTGATTATTGTCCCTGTTAACTGATTATTCCTCACGAAAGAATGATTTGATTCTCTCTGTCTCTGCAACATCTGATTCTC
>NW_025206598.1:0-9965 GCF_004010195.1 Chiloscyllium plagiosum | reverse complement strand
ATTCCAGAGAATGGGAGCAGATTCCATCTGGGTTCAAGGGGTCAATGTTTTCTGACTACTCCCCGAGGGTATATTTTCTGAGATGGGGTTGGGCAGTGACTCAAAGTAGGGAGTCACTACCAAAGCCTGTCCCTTCCTTCTCCCTCAGTGTTTAACCTGTCCCTTACAGTTCTTTCACTGACACACCGGGGATAAAAAACTACAAGTGACAAGACTGACTCCTCACTGGCCCACTTCACTTCACCACCCACAGCCCAGTGCCCACTTTGTCAGCGAATGGCGCTGTTTCTCAATCAGTTATTCACAATGAAGCATCCACTGGTGCAGTAATGTCTTTCTCTTTCACTCCTTCTATCTCTCTCATTCAATCTCCCTCATCCCTCTATCCCTCCCTCTCTTTCACTCCTTTGTGTCATTCTCTTTCACTCCTTCCTCTACGTCCTTACCTCACTCTTTCCCTCTCTCTCTCCTACGCACTATCTGTTTCCTACTCTCTCTCTTTCCCTCTCGGATTCTGCCTCCCTCTCTTATGCAATGCAATTTTCGAGAATTGATTGGTCTCTCTTCCTCCATTCACTCTGCGTTTTAATTGAAATACTGTCTCCTCACTCCCTCCCATTTAGAGTGTACCCCCATATTCCAGTCCTTTCCTCAAGAGCCATGTCCTGATCTTAATATGGGTAAAGAGGGAGGTCAGCTGGGGATGGACTGTGCTGTGGAAAGGAGAGATGATGATCCCACACACTACCCCACCATTAGAAATCAGAGTGCAGGTTCTGTCGACAGACTGAGGGATTTCCTCTAATGCCTGCTAGAAATCAAAACCCTCAACTACACAGCATCTGGAACTGTCCCAAATACCCACACACACAGAGGGGGGGCTGACATTGGAATTCTGCACAGCAGGATCTCACCAGTCCACACTGATGGACACTGTGTAGATATCTGTACTTTCACCATTCACATTCAGAACGATAATCCCCCTCAACTCCCCAAACCCATTTATATTTGAGAGATATGGCCCATTGCAACTGTGAATAAAAAGGTTGCAGGCTGTTCCTGCACAGCAAGATCCCAAAGGCTGTCTCCCTTAAATCACCAGCAAATGCTAACCAGCCCCATTTCAATTTGGAGGCTGGATGCAGAGACAGGGAAATTCATTCCTCCACTTTCCCTCCCACTGAGTCCATGAGCTTCCCATCTACATTCGGGACACCACCCACACCCTCCACCTCTTCCATAACTTCCGTTTTCCCAGTCCTTTCAAATACAAACTTTCAAATACAAATAACTGTTACACAAATATCTGGTACAGTAATGTCTTTCTCTTTCACTGCTTCCTTCTCTCTCTGTCCACAAGTATCTGCCATGACAAAGGCCTCCAAGCCCTAATTTTCTTCCTCTCATGCCACGACAAACAGTGCCCTTCCACCGACACTGACATTTTTATGGTTTCACTCGTCCTCACCATCAACCACCGTCACAGTTCTGCCCCCCACACTCCACCACAGTCAAGCACTCACCCGCACACTCCGCCAATTTCATGGTCACTCCTCTGCATACTCAGCTACCATCATGGTCACATCCCGCACACTCCTCTACCATCATTCTCACTCCTCCCGCACACTAAACCATCATCACACTCACTACTCCGATACACTAAACCACCTGCATGCTCACTCCCCTGGGGACTTACCCAGCGTCACGCTGCCACCCCTTAAAACGCTTTACCCTGAGCACTGGACTGCTTACATATCTCAGTTTGATCCACTCAAATTGCCTTTAAACCCAAACCCACTATCTTCCCTGAGCAACAGTCAGTGGGTCCCACCAAATGTGTTTGCAGTAGCCCGTTGTCGCAGCCTGACATATTAGCCCCAGCCACAGCTCTGGTGCCATACCCACATTTATCCCCGAGAAACAGCCAATGGTCGCACACCTACTGTGCTCCCGAGCAATGACATTTGGCCCAAGTCCCACACATTACCCTAGCAACGGCCAGAAACTCTACTCCCCATTACGTTAACAATGGAAAGTGAGGGATGATTGGAGGGAGAGAAGTTTTGAGCGAGGGCGATTGGGACGTAGTGTGTGCAAGTCAGAGAGCGAGTGAAGGAACATCGGGCAGGGAGGGACAGTGAAATATGGTGTGTAAACTGGAGGTGGAGAGAGACTGTGTGTGAGTGGGAGGGATACATGGAGGGAGGCTGACAAAGGGAGACGGATAAACTGTGCCAAAGCCAGGTCAGATTGGGTGATCCAGAGGGAAGACAATGCTTAAAACTCTTTACCCTGCGCACTGGACTGCTTACATATGTCCGTTTGATCCACTCAAATTGCCTTTAAACCCAAACCCACTATCTTCCCTGAGCAACAGTCAGTGAATCCCATCAAATGTGTGTGCAGTAGCCCGTTGTCGCAGCCTGACATATTAGCCCCAGCCACAGCTCTGGTACCACACCCACATTTATCCCCGAGTAACAGCCAATGGTCGCACACCTACTGTGCTCCCGAGCAATGACATTTGGCCCAAGTCCCACATCATTACCCTAACAACGGCCAGAAACTCTACTCCCCATTACGTTAACAATGGAAAGTGAGAGCTGATTGGAGGGAGAGAAGTTTTGAGGGAGGGAGATTGGGACGTAGTGTGTGCAAGTCAGAGAGCGAGTGAAGGAACATAGGGCAGGGAGGGACAGTGAAATATGGTGTGTAAACTGGAGGTGGAGAGAGACTGTGTGAGAGTGGGAGGGATATATGGAGGGAGGCTGACAAAGGGAGACGGATAAACTGTGCCAAAGCCAGGTCAGATTGGGTGATCCAGAGGTGAAGACAATGACAGAGTAACTTCAACCCAACTCCTGAGATCAAGGCTGTGCCCCTCACCTTCCCTGAGGAAAAGGAGTTGGGGCTGAGTCTATATCGAGCTCAGCTTCTTCAGTACAAAGACAAAAAAATGCCGTTCACTCTGCTGTTTGATACTTTTTCATGAACATTTTTATTGTTTACAAATTAAATTGAGAAATACAGTGAGTGGATGGTGCCTTTTCCCACTGGCCCCTGAGTTGAGAGAATTTTGATAAGTGTTCTTGTAACCCCCGTGGGATGAGATTGTAGAAACCAACCCTACCTTCAGTCTGTTACAATAGTGACAGGCTGCTTCGTTGCTGAAACACGGAAATGAACTGAGAAAATTCTGGATGGATTGATTAATGAGTGAATCTGATTGATTTATGAATTTTGGTAAAGGGATAAGTCATCACATTCTTCAGCTGCTCTCTGAACTTCGTCTGATCACAACATAAATCACAGTGTTTGTGCAGCAACTGAGGAGCTGCAGCATGAAACCCAATGTCATCACAAAGCGATGTAGATATACAGGGGTATACACAATATAATAAATCCGTTTCCATATGGAATACACCATTAATGTTGACCATAACAGGATGAAATTGGCCGAGATCACAAACAGTAAAATGATAGATTTGTTTCGATGTCTCATTTCTGTATCACACTGAGTGTCCCCATTGGTGTGAGCACGGAGTCTCCTGCGGGCTCTGCTGGTCACTAAAATGTGTCTGACAATGAAACCATTGCGCAACAGAATCAGTACAAATGGGAGAGCCTGGGTTAAAATGTAGTGGAGGAACTCGATTGCGGCCCAGACGCGGGAATGATAAAGACCAGGTGTTCCATAACAATACAAGGGGCGGATCGACAGCCGATACCGACCTGTTAGCATAAAATACCAGAAAATATTCTTCAAACAGCTGAGCACAATTCCTGCTCCCAGAACCACAGCCGCTGTTTTCTCACTGCAATATTTACTTTTCAGATTCTGGCAACAAATGGCCACAAAGCGATCAAAAATGAAAGTGACAGTGAACCAGACAGAACGGTCAGTGGCTGCATACGCGAGGACTGCATGGATATTACACACGGGAATGGACTTCAGGAAATAAAACTGTTTCTTAAAAAGAATGGGAATATGTCTCAATATCAGTTCGAAGATAATGACCAGTAGATCCGCTACTGCCATGACACCCAGGTAACGTCTTACACATGGAGATAATCCACAATCTTTATGAAGTAGGATGTAGATTGTCACTACGTTAACTGCGAGGATGGAAAACAAGCAAATTATGCAAAAGCATAGGAACAGGTAGTTTCAAAAACATTTCCACACACTTGATCACTCGAGAGCAGAGACAGGTCACTTCTCTCTACTTCTTAAAATGGAGGGAGAAAACGTTGTCGTCCTGAAGAATTCTCTCCCAATTCCTTGAAGACAATTGGAGGTTGGAAATTTCTGTCTATTCGTCTAAATTGTGTTCGAACCTTTGTCGTGAAAAATGAAAACGAAGGGAAAGTGTGTTCACCACTTTAACTGCCTGAGAGAATTTCGAAACATTGTCTCCTACTACCGAGAATGGAATATCTTCTTAGTGAAATTTGTTCATTTCACCAATGTCGAGTCGTCCACAAATAACGGCAGTTTTTGTATGGTCTGAAGAATGTCAGTTATAAAATCTTCCGTGGAACATCTGGGGACAGAAGATTACGGAGAACATCGGGTACAAAATGTTCCAGAGAATGTCAATTGTGGAATATTCTGGAGAATGGCAGTTATATAACTTTTCTGAGAATATCTGTAATAGAATGTTCCAGGGAATGACGGTTACAGAACGTTCCGAGAAAAGTCAAATACAGACTTTTCTGAGAAATGTCGGGAACAGAGTGCTCTGGAGACTTTTAGTTACAAAATGTTTTGGAGGACGTCAGTTATAGAATATTTCAGGAATGTCGGGTGTAGAACATTCTGTGCAACGTCGTGTGTAGAATGTTCTGGGGAATGTCAGGAATAGAAAATTCTGGAGAATGTAGGTTATAAAATATTCCAGGGAATGTATGTCTGTAATGCTCCAAACAATGTCGGTTACAGAATTTTCCGCATAATATCAGGTACGGAATATTCCGGAGAATGTTGTGTCCAGAATATTTCGGTGAATTTTCGGAAGATAATTTTCCAGGGAATGTCAATTACACAATGTACTGGAGAGTGTTGGTTACAGAATGTTCCAGAGAATGTCGGTTGTAAAATGATCCAGTGAATGTCTGTTACAGAATGTTCTGGAGAATGTCGGTTATGGAAAGTGATGATGTCATAAGGATCCACATCACAAAGGCCCCACTGCCCATAAAATTTGTTGAGACCCACTTAACCGTCATGGTACGAATCTCTCTACAAACTCAAATCAACAGGCACTATGTTCACAAAATGAATAAATAAAGATCATAGTTCAAACATTTCATGTAAGATCCACTTACATGATTAAGCAGATGTAACCCGTTATTCAAGTATTCCCTCCACCTCTTTCTTCAGTTCTGTCCAACACTCCTAGCTCTAAAAAATATTTGATATCCAGTTCCCAAAATCATTTACCATTTGTCATGTCTCTCTAATGTAATTAAATCATAAACATTTCCATCAATGCAGGCACTGATTTCCTAAGTCTGGTTTGAGAATATCACACACATTCAGATGGAGCACCTTTCATTCAACTTTTTAATCCATTATTCCCTGCTCCATTGTTCCTTTATTTCTCACATTGAACCGGTCAAAAACAGTCTGACATTGTCATACTCACAGAACCTGATGTGATAGGGAATGTCTCATTCAGCCCAATCACCTTACCTGGGTATATTCTGTTCCACCGGCAGGGCGGACCCACCAGTGGTGGGGTCACCCTGGGTTACAATTCGGAAAGGAATTCCCCTGGAATTCCCCAACATGGATTGCATAACCCAGAAAATGCCATGGTAACAGGTCAGGGATGGTCAAGAAAATCGTCTGATAATGTACATCTACTGCCGTTCACACCGCCTCGCCATAATAAATCAGATCCCCTCGTGGTTGAAAACAAATTGAAGGAAGCACTGAGGGTGAAACGGATAAAGTACGTACTCTGGATGTGGGACTTCCATGTCCATAATCAAGAGTATCTCCACATGCCCACCACTCTGAGCATGTCGAGGCCTCAAATGAACAGTAGCCAGACTATGGGACATGATGGGGAAACCAGCCAGAGGGAAACAATCTCACCAAACAGTTTGCCACATACAGTCCTGGCGGAGTGAATGTCACAGCCACGTATTGAAGGTACCGCTCACTGTGTTATGTCAAGGAGGTAGGACTTTGAAAGGACAGATCAAACGGAAACCAGGCATTTATGAGGCACCGTGGGCCATCAGCAGCTGCAGCAGCAATGGCCTTCCCTTCATCATATCGGGAGAAGTGGTCTTTTCACTGATGATTCTAAAATGTTCAGCAAATTTCACACCAACACTATATTGAAGCAGGCAATTCAGCCCATGGAGAGTTTTAATCAGGAACAGAATGAGCTTCTTAGTCAGCAATTGGAGCATTTCTATGAATCTCTCATGTCTGTTACATACGAAGTTGAATTGATCATTCAGGCTTTAAAAGCTGTTGCACATGAATATGAAAGGACTGGTTATTGGCGGGAAGCAAGGGTACATTAGCCTTTACCAGTTTAACACAAATTTATGGCCATAAATAAACAGTGACCAGTGCAGGGAGCTGAAATATTTGCAAAACTATGTAAACACTAAACAAACAGTTCTTCCTAGCCAAATCAGAAATTAAAGACGGTAAGTAGCAAAAACTTTCATGATTCCAGATTCCTCAACCGTTCCAGAATCTTCCATCGGCGTCTGGAAACGCTCGGGCGCCATTAACCACGCGGCCGCAAAGCAGCCGCCGCCACTAACCATGATGTCACTTCCTCCCCCACCGACCGTGCAGCCTCCGCGATCGCCGCCCAGACAACCGCCTCCACGATCGCCAGGAAAAACATCGCCGACAGATTCGCGGACTCCGCGGGGTCCACAACCACCAGGAACAACACCGTTTCTGCCGTCGCCGTTTCTGCAGCCACTTCCTCCCCCGGAGTTGCCGGACCCAAATCTACTTCCGCCCCCAGTGACGTCACTCACCTGCAGAAAGAACACGCCGTAGGTGTCTCCGCCCCCACGCCGATCTCTGCCCCCGCGCCGATCCCCGCCCCCGGGCCGATCCCCGCCCCCGGGCCGATCTCTGCCCCCGCGCCGATCTCCTCCATTTCCCGCAGTTCCTAATACCGCCACCAAGCCTAACCCCGCCCCTACGCCCAGCTCCAGTCCCACACCAGGTCCTCGCTCCCAGCCCTGCCATATTTTCACCATCTCTCCAGACCTCCCCCTCTCTGAGGATGAAAGATCAGTCCTCAGCAGAGGCCTCACCCTCATCCCCCTACGCTCCCGGATTAACGAGTTCAAAACGAGGAGAGACATTGAACAATTCTTCCGCTGCCTCCACCTCCGCGCCTAATTCTTCAACCAAGATTCGTGCCCACCCTCTAACGACCCCTTCTCCCACCTCCAACACACCCCATCCACCTGGACACCCCGTGCTGGCCTCTTACCCGCCCTCGATCTCTTCATAGTCAACTGTTCGCGACACCACCCACGCCCTCCACCTCCTCCATGATTTTCGCTTCCCTGGCCCACAACGCCTTATCTTCACCATGGACATCCAGTCCCAATACACCTACATCCACCACTATGAAGGCCTCAAAGCCCTCTGCTTCTTCCTTTCCCACCGAACCAACCAGTACCCTTCCACTGACACACTCCTTCGACTGGCTGAACTGGTCCTCACGCTGAACAACTTCTCTTTCCAATCCTCCCACTTCCTCCAAACCAAAGGTGTAGCCATGGGCACCCACATGGGACCCAGCAATGCCTGCCTCTTCGTCGGATATGTGGAGCAGTCCATCCTACCGCAGCTACACTGGCACGACACTCCACCTTTTCCTCCGCTACATCGATGACTGTATTGGCGCACCCTCGTGCTCCCATGAGGAGCTTGATCAGTTCATCCACTTTACTAACAACTTCCACCCCGAACTCAAATTTACGAACCGTCTCAGACTCGTCCTTCCCCTTCCTAGACCTCTCCATTTCTATCTCAGCCGCCCGACTCAACACCGACGTTTACTATAAACCGACCGACTCCCACAGCTGCTTAGATTACACCTCCTCCCACCCTGCCCCCTGTAAAAACGCCATCCCATATTCCCAATTCCTTCGGCTCCTCCGCATCTGCTCCCAGAAGGACCTATTCCATGACTGAACAACACAGATGGCCTCCTTCTTCAAAGACCGCAGTTTCCCCTCAGACGTGGTTGACGATGCTCTCCACTGCATCTCCTCCACTTCCCGCACCTCCGCCCTTGAACCCCGCCCATCCAATCGCCACCAGGACAGAACCCCACTGGTCATCACCTACCACCCCATCAACCTCCAGATACATCGTATCATCCTTCGTCATTTCCTCCACCTCCAAACAGACCCCGCCACCAAGGATATATTTCCCTCACTTCCACTATCAGCCTTCCAAAAAGACCACTCCCTCCGTGACTCCCTCGTCAGGTCCACACCCCCCACCAACCCAACCTCCACTCCCGGCATCTTTCTCTGCAACCACAAGAAATGCAAAATTTGCGCCCACACCTCCCCCCTCACTTCCCTCCAAGGCACCAAGAGATCCTTCCATATATGTTCCAAATTCACCTGCACCTGCACACACATCATTTACTGCATTCACTGCACCGGATGTGGCCTCCTCTACATTGGGGAGACAGGCCGCCTACTTGCAGAACTTTTCAGAGAACACCTCTGGGACACCCGCACCAAACAACCCAACCGCCCCGTGGCTGAACATTTTAACTCCCCCTCCCACTCCGCCAAGGACATGCAGGTCCTTGGCCTCCTTCATCGCCAGAACTTAGCAACACGACGCCTGGAGGAAGAGCGACTCACCTTCCGCCTAGGAACCCTCCAACCACAAGGAATGAATGCAGATTTCTCCAGCTTTCTCATTCCCCTCCCCACACCTTACATCAGTCCCAACGCCTTCTTGACCTGCAATCTTCTA
The DNA here is from genome assembly GCF_004010195.1 of Chiloscyllium plagiosum. Lineage (NCBI taxonomy): Eukaryota > Metazoa > Chordata > Chondrichthyes > Orectolobiformes > Hemiscylliidae > Chiloscyllium > Chiloscyllium plagiosum. The sequence goes on along the minus strand of NW_025206598.1, from coordinate 967 downwards.
ACCGACCTCTCTACCACACCCCCTCTCTGGCCTATCACCCTCACCTTAACCTCCTTCCACCTATGGCATTCCCAACACCCCTCCCCCAAGTCCCTCGACCCTACCTTTTATCTTAGCCTGCTTGGCAAACTATCCTAATTTCTGAAGAAGGGCTTATGCCCGAAACGTCGATTCTCCTGCTCCCTGGATGATTCCTGACCTGCTTCGCTTTATTTCTCAGCTCAAACTATATTAATGGTTTGGATAAATAGAACAAGTATATTCAAACTATGTTTGTCAATCACGCCAAAATATGCAGGAAACTAAGTTATCAAGAGGAGGCAGAGAGTCAGTGAATCGATAAGCAATGGGCAACAATTTGGCATTTTTAACCTGTATAACGGTTAACCTGTCAATTTTTCAGGAATAATAAAATACTATGTATTATATAAATGGAGAGAGATTGCAAGACTGAGTGATACAGTCTGGACTGTGGGAATCGCTTCCAATTCAGACATCGAAAGTGTTGCTCCACCTCGCTGATGGTCTGCTCTCTAATATTCCCATTCGCCCCATTGCTTTCAGTACACATGGGATATTTTGATGTGGTTGTTTGGCGGTTTGGATGTTTTGAGGATGAGGGTATTTTGAGCCATGTATCAACGGGACGTCCTTTATCCGAGAAGCCATCCTTGCTTTCCATGTGGAGGCCCAAAGATGAATAATTGACTACTTCTGAATGAAGATGCTGTGGCTGCTGCGAGGATAGTGCGTACTCACCAACATGATGAACTGCGCATGAACACAATGCGACATTAATTGAGTGAGAGACAGAGTGTCCACTCACAAGAATCAGATCATAAAATTAAAGGGATTGTCAAATCAGTTGATATAGTTAGATATATCACATTCTCAGTCCACCTCACAGCAACAGTTCAGACACCATCAACTCAGCGGAGATATCTGTTGAGCACGGAGCACTGTGCAG
>NW_025206597.1:0-11921 GCF_004010195.1 Chiloscyllium plagiosum | reverse complement strand
TGGAATCAAGCTCCCTTATCTGCAAAGATGATTCTGAATAGGAACGAAAGTAACAGGGTAGTTGTTATGGGAATATTGACTGGAAATGCTGTAGTTTGAGTAACTTAGATGGGTCAGTTTTTGTCCAATGTGTACAGGATGGTTTCCTGACACAGTATGTAGAAGACCAACAAGGGGTGAGGCCACACTAGATTTGGAACTGGGTAATGAACCCGGCCAGGTGTTAGGTTTGGAGGTAGGTGAGCACTTTGGTAATTGTGACTGCAATTCGGTTATGTTTACTTTAGCGGTGGGAAGGGACAGGTATGTACCACAGGGCAGGAGTTATAGCTAGGGGAAAGGCAATTTTGATGTGATTAGGCAAGATATAGGATGCACAGAATGGGGAAGGAAACTGTGGCTTAATTGAAATGTGGAGTTTATTCAAGGACCAGCTACTGTGAGTCCGTGATAAGTATGTACCGGTCAGGCAGGGAGGGAGTGGTCAAGCGAGGGAGCCATGGTTTACTAAAGAAGTTGAATCTCTTGTCAAGAGGAAGAAGGAGACTTTTGAGGGGGTGAGTGTGAAGGCTCAGTCGGGCAGTTGAGAGTCACATGTTCTCCAGGAAAAGTAAAGAGAGAGCTAAGAAGAGCCAGGAGTGATCATGAGATGTCTTTGGTGAGTGGGATCAAGGAGAACCCTAAAGCTTTCTATAGGTATGTCAGGAATAAAACAATGATGAAGTAAGATGAGGGCCAGTCAAGGATAGAAGTGGGAAGTTCTGCATGAAGATAGGAGAGACACTAAATGAATATTTTTTGTCAGTATTCACACTGGAAAAAGAAAAGAGAATACTGAGATACAGGCTATTAGACTAGATGGGACTGAGGTTCATTCATAAGGAGGCGGTGTTAGCAATTCTGGAAAGTGTGAAAATAGATAAGTCCCTTGGGCCACATGGGATTTATCCTTGGAGATCGCAGAAGCGTTGGCTTTGATCTTTATGTCATCATTGTCTACAGGAATAATGCCAGAAGGCTGGAGGATAGCAAATGTGGTTCCCTTGTTCAAGAAGAGGAGTAGAGACAACCCTGGTAATTATAGACCAGTGAGCCTTACTTCGGTTGTGGGAAAAGTGTTGGGAAAATGTTATAAGAGATAGGATTTATAATCATTTAGAAAGGAATAATTTGATTAGGGATCATAACACGGTTTTGTGAAGGGTAGCTCGTGCCTCACAAACCTTACTGTGATCTTTGAGACGGTGACTAAACAGGTAGATGAGAGTAAACCAGTTGATGTTGTGTATATGGATTTCAGTAAGGGGTTTGATAAGGTTCCCCACAGTAAGCTATTGCAGAAAATACGGAGGCATGGGATTGCGGGTGATTTAGCGGTTTGGATCAGGAATTGGCTAGCTGAAAGAAGACAGAGAGTGGTGGCTGATGGGAAATGTTCATCCTGGAGCTCAGTTACTAACCGTGTACCACAAAGATCCACTAAGGCTTGTTATTTTTATAAACGACCTGGATGAGGGCGTAGAAGGATGGGTAAGTAAATTTGGAGATGACACAAATGTTGGTGGAGATGTGGATAGTGCCGAAGGATGTTGCAGGTTACAGAGGGACATAGAAAAGCTGCAGAGCTGGGCTGAGAGGTGGCAAATGGAGTTTAATGCGGACAAATGTGAGGTGATTCACTTTGGTTGGAGTAACAGGACTACAGAGTATGGGGCTAATGGGAAGATTCTTAGTAGTGTAGATCCTTTATAGATCACTCAAAGTTGCCACCAAGGTTGTTAGGGTTGTAAAGCAGGTGTAGGGTGTGTTAGCTTTTATTGGTAGAGGGATTCAGACATGAGGTCATGTTGCAGCTGTACAAAACTCTGGGTGCGGCTGCACTTGGAGTATTGTGTACAGTTCTGGTCACCGTATTATAGGAAAGATGTGGAAGCTTTGGAAAGGGTTCAGAGGAGATCTACTAGGATGTTGCCTGGTATGGAGGGGAGGTCTTATGAGGAAAGGCTGAGGGACTTGTTTTTGTTAGAAAGTAGAAGATTGAGAGGTGATGTAATAGAGACATACAAGATAATCAGAGGATTAGATAGAGTGGACAGTAAAAGCCTTTTTCATCAGATGGTGATGGTAAGCATGATGGGACATAACTTTAAATTGAGGGATGATAGATACAGGACAGAGGTCAGAGGTAGTTTTTATATTCAGAGTCGTATGGGCATTGAATACACTGCCTGCAACAGTAGGATACTCACCAACTTTAACAACATTTAAATGGTCATTGAATAAATATATGGATGATAATGGAATAGTGTAGGTTACATGGATTTAAGATTGGTTTCACAGGTTGGCACAATATCGAGGGCCGAAGGGCCTGTCCTGTAATGTTCCATGTTCTTGGTGTTCAACATAATATAATGTCACCCTCTGCTGGCTACCCATGATACTGCACACAAGAATTCAGACAGGGAGAGAGGGAGCAGCAGCTCTCAGCACCAACCACACAGACAGTGACACACACACACCCACACACAGACAGTGACACACAGACACAGACACACACACCCACACACACAGACAGTGACACACCCACACACACAGACAGTGACACACAGACACACACACCCACACACAGACACACAGACAGTGACACACAGACACAGACACACACACCCACACACACAGACAGTGACACACAGACACAGACACACACACCCACACACACAGACAGTGACACACAGACACAGACACACACACCCACACACACAGACAGTGACACACACACAGACACACACACAGACACACACACAGACACACACACACAGACACACAATGACACACACACACACACACACACAGATACACACACATACATACACACACACATACACACACATACACATACACACACACATACACACACCTAGTGTGGAGAGGTTTGCAATTGGACTGAGCTCCCCTTGTGTGGAACATGCTCATGTGGAAAAGTGTTTGCTCCTTCTGCAATGTGGAAATGATTCGGCTTTGAGCAATATTCCTGACATGATACCCATGATACTGAGTGTTTCCATGGCAATTAGTATCCAGGCACCTCCGAGTGAACCATTTAGTGAGGAGACAGGGTGAAGTTTATTGTATTTTCTGCAGTTTACAATGTTTCTGATGTACTCTCACAAATTCTAAGTGAAAATATATTGAAATGGTTCAGGAGTGAGACCAGCACTGGGCATGTTCATCTCCCTCTCCTCATATCTCAGAGACAACATCACAAGAGATTGGGCAAAACTGCTCCGTGTCTCCAAAAGCATCCTTAGAAGAAAAAACCTAAATAAGTGTGGGAGATTCACAGATTGTGATGTTTCTTAAAAACAATCTGCCGTGTCTGCAGTAGTGTGGGGCATACAGGAGATTGTGGAATTGTATCACTTTAAACACAAGAGGGACAGAGAGAGAGAGAGACAGCAAGGGAGAGTATTCACCCTCAAAATAACAGTAACCCCATTGGACAGAGACACAGACATAGAGATACACACACTTGGACAGACACTTGGATATGTTCCCAGTCTGAAGCAAACCCCAGGAGTAGAGTTTGTCTCTTACTGGAGAGAGGGAGCTGGGGCCAACTGGAATATTCAATATCATCGCTTCAGTCTGTCCATGTCTTCAGTTTGTCTCTATCAGCCTTTTCCTCTTCTGTCTCTCAATCCTTGTACTTCTCTCCCTCTCTCCTCCCAGTCCCCGTCCTCCTCCCAGTCCCCGTCCTCCTCCCTCTCTCTCTCTCTTATTCCCTTTCATTCTCTCTCTCTCCTCCTGTCTTCTCTCTCCTGTCCTTGTCTCTTATTTCCCTGTTGTTCCCCCTCTTTCTCTCTCACCCACTCTCTCCTTCTTTGTCCTTCTCTCTCTTACTCTCTATCTTTGTCCTTCCCCCACTCCCACGTAGCTGTGGATTCAAACACAGAACAACCAAAATGCTGTACACGCTTCTGACATTAATGGACACTAGAGTTTTTGCGTAAATGAGCTCAAGTCTAGAGCGCAAATGACTACAATGTTCTTGCATAACTAAGTACAAGATTTATTTCACAAATTCAATGAAACTTAAATGAACAAGTAGAGTCAGCAAGCTTGATGAGTTTTGGGTTTGTACAAATAATGATAAACCCATTCTACAATTGAACACACTGTATTTATAATTTAACAGAAAACAATTGTACAAATGGGCACATTAAAAAAAAACTCAGAAATATGGAACTGAAGATAAGTTTATTAAATAAATGTACTTTGTTCCTAAGAACATGCTAAGGAATATTTCAAGGCTGTTGCACTTTTTCATCGATAGTCAATGCTGGGAAATAGCTGCTTGCCAAATATTGTGTTAAAAAATGTTTACACTCAGGACAGTGTTAGTTATTGCACACACATCACCAACAGCAATCTCCCTCCTGCTGTAATCTGTGAATATCACTCCCTCACACACAGGCACAGCATGATCCCCCTCTGCTGGAGACTGTACATTTTACCATGAGGGACAGGTGATACAGAGAGAGTCATGACTTTTACAAACAAAATATAATGACATGCATGATGTTGGGCAGACGACATACCTCTCCCTAGCCTTGGTACATGGTCCGCGTTCTAACCTAGTGTTTGAGCCTGACTGCTGGAAGTTCAGGCATTCTTGAGGAAAACACAGCTTTATGACAGTTAAACAAGATAAACTCACCTGAAGCTGAATAAATGTTTCCTGAAGATAATAAAGGGTTAACATACTTTTTCCAATCAAGTTGTATTGTAGTGCTGAGTGCATAATGTTCTAATTAATAATTAAGAGGTGGTAAACGATATCCCAATTGGTCAGAAGTTGCAATCCCAAGCCCTGACATCAAGACTTTGACCCGAGGTTAAATCCCTGTCCATTTCCTGGGTCTTCTGAGGATCTACCAGCTGGTTTCAATTGGTTTCAACTTATCTGTTCAAACCTCTGCCCAAGCTGCCCTATGTTATCCATTCGGAGTTAGAAAGACCTTGTTGTATTCTGGCCTTTCCCTGTCTCCTCTCTGATAGTCACCAATGTAAAACTTGCAGTCTCCTGCCTGACGTCAAATGGGAGGTTCTGTTTCAGCTGAAAACAGGCCCCAGCTGTTTCTCAATAGGGATGGCGTTTGGTAGGGGGACATCGGATTTTTTTTAGCATTGTGACTCCCTCCTTCTGTAAGCCTGTAGACATGTATCGTGCTGTCCTAATCTTGCACATTATGATTATTTATATTCTAACCCTTTACATCCTTGGCACCCAACCTTTGAAAGTTGTTCTTGTCTTTTCATTTGTTTTTAACGTTCTAGCCTTGAAGGGGCTGAACCGTTCACCCGCTGATACGGATAGTTCAGCTGTAGATTCCTGCTCAGATTCCAACGGTCTCTTTCCATTTGGACTGAACTGATTTCCCCAACAGATTGAAACAGATCAAAGAGGAAACAGGAAATAGAGACATTCAAGTCAACTATAAATAAGAATGTGGTGATTTTTCAATTATCATTGAAAAATACATTATCCATGAATGTGACTGAATGACGTCAGATTAGCATAAAGACAAACACCCACCCAATCTGCTCCAAACCTCTGCAGATGTGTATGAAGTAGGAGACAGTGGGGACAAATTTGTCTGTGAAAGAACTTAATCCCAAATCCAGACCTTTCATTGACTGGTTTGTACCGACAGCAGTGGAGAGATCCTCAGCGCAAGAATGTGAGAGACCAACATTGTACAACCTGGCTAGAATGGAAAGAGAAATGAATAGAATCAGAGTAAACGCCAAAAGTTTATTTTCACCGATAATAGTAATGATGGGTAGTGGTTCCTAGTAATACTGACACTGAAATTATAAAGTTTCCACCACCAAAGTTTCTTGATAGCAACAATCCCATACAGTAACAGATATCAATTTTAATAAAGACAATCTTACACAGAATGGTATTTACTGACGTTTCTGTATTTTACAGTCCAAGTTCTCCACAACTACACACAGTAATTGCACTCCTGAATCTCCCAAATTGTTATCATTCTGTCTCAGAACCATTAAAGACTGATATTTAATGACAGCAGAGCCCAGCACCTGAGCAGAGATCTTATCAGATCATTCCTGTAGAGTCTTGGGACAAGACAGGAATCAGAGTATAGCACCACTGTTGATTGTTACTTTCACAATTTAACTGTTAATGGCAAAATCATTTTAAAAGTTTACTTATCAACACAAATGCACAGAGTTTGATCCTTACAGCAACCTCCGTATTTTACAAAGCAGGTTCATCAAAACCTCTGACAATAGTTTCACACCAAAATGTTTCAGCTGATCATTACTGAGGTTTAGTCCTGTCAGTGACTGGTGTATTGAGAATTGTGACAATGCTGCTCCTTTAACAAGGCTACGTTGTCCTTAGCTTTTTTTTTCTCAGGGAAGTTGTAAAATCAACAGACTCCAAAAAGTCTAGGTTTGAAGGGTTTTAGGGCCAATTTGATTATAACTAACAGACATTGCCTCAGACAAAAGGCTTTCAAGTTTTTGAAAAATAAACTTGTAGAATGAAAGGAGAGTGGCCAATTCTCCCAGCTCAGTATTTCTCTGGTTTGATTTGGTTTTTGGCCAGTCTGTCTGTTCACTGAAAACAGTCAGCCAGTTGTAAAAACTGCTGGACCCAAAGGAGCAGGCCCATGCTAATCCTTCTCTCTCTCTGACCTCTCTCCTGTAAGGCCCTGGGTTTGATTTCACCTTTTGTGACAAGGGGTGTTTATGGGGATTGTCACAAGTATTTGGAACAGCATTATTAAGTTGGGATGGTCTATTGGGGTTTCAGATAGGTGAAGCTATTCAGTATTCTGATCTCTTTTGTTTATGTTTCATTCGGTAAACTTGTAAATGGATTCTGTTTTGTTTAAAACTAAGTTGCATTCCTCCTGGAATATCCGCATTATACCTGCTTAAAACAACTAGCAAAGTTAGAGCTTGGGCTACTTTCTTTAAATATTTAGAAGGGATGTGGCCTGGTCTATAACAGACTGGCAGCTCTTTCTGGGATTTTTTTTCCTATGGCTCCAATTTGGGATTTGGGTGGTTGGACTCGAAGACAGCAAGTGGTAGATGTTTGTGTCTTTTGTTCCCGGTGTTGAATTCCGTTGGTTTTAACAGTGCTTGGGATAGCAATGGCTCTTTCAGTCACACAAAGTTTTCTGGGGTGGAACCTTGGGGGTTTTACAAAAGGTGATTAAGGCCAAGCTGCTGGAATGAGCAGACAAGCTGGAGTTGGAGCTGCCTCCTTCACTGAGGAAAGGAGATAGCAAATTTGCGGATGACATTAAGGTCGGTACAGTTGTAGATAGTGTCGAAGGATGTTGCAGGTTACAGAGGGCCAAAGATAAGCTGCAGCTGGGCTGACTCAGGAATGTGGAGTACAGGGCTAATGGTAAGTTTCTTGGTAGTGTAGATGAGCAGAGAGATCTCAGTGTGCATGTACATAGACCCCTCAAAGTAGCCACCAAGATTGATAGGGCTGTGTGTTCATGTACACTAGTCAATGAAGGTAAGCATGCAGGCACAGCAGGTAGTGAAGAAAGCTAATAGCATGCTGGCCTTCATAACAAGAGGGATTGAGTATAGAAGCAAAGAGGTTCTTCTGCAGCTGTATAGGGCCCTGGTGAGACAATACCTGCAGTACTGTGTGCAGTTCTGGTCTCCAAATTTGAGGAAAGACATTCTGGCTATTGAAGGAGTGCAGCGTAGGTTCACAAGGTCAATTCCTGGAATGGCGGGACTACCTTATGCTGAAAAACTGAAGCGACTGGGCTTGTATACCCTTGAGTTTCGAAGGCTGAGAGGGGATCTGATTGAGACATACAAGATTTTTCAAGGATTGGACACTCTGGAGGCAGGAAACATGTTTTTGCTGATGGGTGAGTCCCGAACCAGAGGACACAGCTTAAAAATAAGGGGTAGACTTTTTAGGATAGAGATGAGGAGAAACTTCTTCACCCAGAGAGTGGTGGCTGTGTGGAATGCTCTGCCCCAGTGGGGAGTGGAGGCCCAGTCTCTGGATTCATTTAAGAAAGAGTTGGATAGAGCTCTCAAGGATAGTGGAATCAAGGGTTATGGAGATAAGGTAGGAACAGGATACTGATTAAGGATGATCAGCCATGATCATATTGAATGGTGGTGCAGGCTCGAAGGGCAGAATGGCCTACTCCTGCAACTATTGTCTATTGTCATACGGTGTGTTAGCTTTTATTGGTAGAGTTTAGGAACCATGAGGTCATGTTGCAGCTGTACAAAACTCTGGTACGGCCACACTTGGAGTATTGCGTGCAGTTCTGGTCACCGCATTGTAGGAAGGATGTGGAAGCTTTGGAAAGGGTTCAGAGGAGATTTTCTACAATGTTGCCTGGTATGGAGGGAAGGTCTTACAAGGAAAGGTTGAGGGACTGGAGGCTGATTTAATTAGAGAGAAGAAGGTTAAAAGGTGACTTTATTGAGACCTATAAGATGCTCAGAGGATTAGATAGGGTGGAAGGGAGAGCATTTTCCCTCGGATGGTGATGGCTAGCACAGGGGGCATAGCTTCAAATCGAGGGGTGATACATATAGGACAGAGAGAAACAGAAATGAAACAGGATAAATTGTGATTAAAGCAGAGGAAAAATAAACAACAAATTGCTTTGGCAGAACAAAAGAAAGAGAGAAAGAGAGAAGAGAGAGAAAAGGAGGGAGGAAAGGAAGAAAGAGGGGGAGTTTGAACTTCAGAAATTGGCACTTAGACAGGAGTACAAAAAATCACTTTCTGAAATGGTGAGAACTCATTTGGAAGAGCAGAGAGTGAAACTGGCAAGATTAGCAGCTGAAATGGCTGATGATTATGGAGCCATCAAAGTTTGGCTTCCAAAATCAGCTTCAATCCATGTGAGATAGAAACTGGGGAAAAGAGAAATTCTCATGTGGAAGGGGAAATGTAGCTCTCAGTGAAGACCATTAGGATAACTTACCACAGGGTCAAAAGGAACCCCTTGATGGAGAAACAGAAGTTAAAAAGCTCCAGTGTTTTCTCTGCAATAAAGTAGGTGACATGACATCACAGTGTTGATGGGTCAGGAAAATTCCTGGGAGGCCAGATGTAGGGAAACAGGATAAGGCAGTGAATCTTGTTGGTGGTAACAGAGACCACAGTGGTGGCGAGAAAGCTGCTCCAGAATGTACAAGCTGGTCAGAGGTTGAGTCGGGAGGTTGAGTTGTGACGGTAAAGTTTACTCACCTCGGCCTGGAGCAGCAGGTTACTGTAATAAGAGATACAGGATCCTCTCAATCTGTGCTGTTGACAGATGAGGAGATATGTAACACTGAAGGACTATTGCCAGAAAATGTATCAGTAACAGGAATTCACGGTGAGACAAGCAGCACTAAGTTATGGAAAGTGAGGTTAGAGTGTTCAGTGAAGAGTGGAGAATTTGTGGTAGGAGTACTGGACAACTCTCAGCTCCAGGAGTACAATTTGGCCTTCACAGAATCCCTACAGTGTGGAAACAGGCCCTTCATCTCAACGAGTCTACACTGACCCTCCAAAGAGTAACCCACCCAAAACCATTCCCCTCCCCTATGTTTACCCCTAACACTGTGGGCAGTTTAGCATGGCCAATTCACCTGACCTGCACAACTTTAGATTGTGGGAGGAAACCGGAGCACCTGGAGGAAACACAGACACGGGGAGAATGTGCAAACTGCAAACAGACAGTCGCCTGAGGCTGGAATTGAACCTGGGTCTCTGGTGCTGTGGGCCACTGTGCTGCTCCAATGTACCAACTAGATTTCCAGAGACCGATCCATTGGAAATGATGGAGGCTGGTATAATTGCAACATTTAAGAGGCATTTGGATGTACAGCATGGAAACAGACCCTTCGGTCCAATTCGTCCATGCCGACCAGATATCCCAACCCAATCTAGTCCAACCTGCCACCACCCGACCCATATCCCTCCAAACCCTTCCTATTCAGAGACCCATCCAAATGCCTCTTAAATGTTGCAATTGTACCAGCCTCCACCACTTCCTCTGGCAGCTCATTCCATACACGTACCACCCTCTGTGTGAAAAAGTTGCCCCTTAGGTCTCTTTAATATCATTCCCCTCTCGCCCTAAACCTATGCCCTCTGGTTTTGGACTCCCCAACCCCAGGGAAAAGACTGTGTCTATTTACCCTATCCATGCCCCTCATGATTTTATAAACCTCTATAAGGTCAACCCTCAGTCTCCGACGCTCCAGTGAAAACAGCCCCAGCCTGTTCAGCCTCTCCCTGTAGCTCAAATCCTCCAACCCTGGTGACATCCTTGCAAATCTTTTCTGAACCCTTTCAAGTTTCACAACATCTTTCCAATAGGAAGGAGACCAGAATTGCACGCAATATTCCAACAGAGGTCTAACTAATGTCCTGTACAGCCGCAACATGAGTTTAAAGTCATGTTGTTTGGTATGAAAAATGCGCCAGCCACAGTTCAGAGACTAACCAATAAGGATTACCCAACTATGTTGTGTACATAGATGACCTGGTGACTTTTAGTCCCTCGGGGAAGGAACATTTACAGTATTTATCGGACTTGTTCGATCAGCTTCAAAAGGCAGGCTTGGTGGTAAGCGTAGCTAAAAGTGTATTTCTCAAAGCCCAAGTCACCTTCCTGGGCCAGGTTATTGGACACGGACAAATGGCCCATGAGGTGAGAAAACCAAAGCAATTGGGGAGTTTCCCACACCGTCGACAAAAGGAGCAGCCGTACGGTTCCTGGGATTGAGTGGATTTTATCAAAAGTTTGTGCCGAACTTTAGCAATGTGGCTACTCCACTCACCGAATTGGTAAAGAAAGGCAAGAGGCTTCAGTGGACAGTGGGTCTGTCAGAAGGCATTTGAGAGCCTGAAAGCTGTGTTCACCACTGCCCCAGTAGCAGCCATGCCTAATTACACAAAGTCTTTCAAGGTGATTATTGATGCAAGTGATGTGGGTGTCAGTGCTGTACTGCTGCAGGAAGACAATGGGAAGGTAAAAAGACCTATCGAGTATTTCTCCAGGAAGTTGAATATTCATCAGCAGAAATATTTGATGGCTGAGAAGGAGACTTTAAGCTTGGTGTTGGCATTACAACATTTCAGTGTTTATATTACCTATAACCCATCTGAGTCAATCCTATGCCCTGATCACAATCCATTGAAGTTTGTGGAAAAATTTAAGGACAAAAATACCAGACTGTTTAGATGGAGCTTGTTGCTACAGCCATTTGATTTGACAATTGTACATGGACAGGATGAGTAAATGTGATTGTCAATGCGTTATCAAGACTCGCATGAGATTCAGAGGCATTCAACGGTGGGAGTCCCACAGACTGAGTCCGAACGTAGTTGTATATATTTGCATGTCTGTAGTCAGTGTAATGTCTATGTGTGTTGTGGAGTATCAACCATTTTTAAAGTGGTTTTAGAAATGACACCATCTTTGAATATTGATTTTTTTAAGGGGTGATGAGGGCTGCTCATTCTGAAAAGGTGATGTTGTCATTGATTTTTTTCAGAGACATTGTAAACGGAAAGTCTGAGAGTTTGGATAGATTTTAGGGCCCATTTGTTTACAGCTAACAGATACCATCTCAGACAGAAGGCTGTCAAGTTTAAAAAAGAAACTTGTATAATGAAAGTGGAGTGGCCATTCCAGCAGCTGAGGTTTTGATTCAGTTCAGCAGCAGTACGTGTGAAGAAAGGCTGGGCTCTCTCTTTTGGCTTGGAACCTGTAAACCTTTGTCTCATTTTTATGTCGGGGGTATTTATTGGGATTGTTGCAGATGTTTCACAACAGCATCATTAAGTCGAGGTAGTCTGTCGGATATTCAGATAGGATAAGTCATTT
>NW_025206596.1:8898-11920 GCF_004010195.1 Chiloscyllium plagiosum | reverse complement strand
GGTGAAGTAAGCTCTCTGTTGTTCTGCAGTGAATCCATTGAAATGGGAATGACACTCTTCTCCCCATCCCGAACCTTTTTCTCTCTCTCCCTCTCTGCCACCCCCGTAGATTTAAAATGATACAATTGTTATTTTGCTGTACGTCTCCATATGTTCGACTCTGAGTGTTTGTCTGTCTTTGTATATTTGTTTGCAATGGGATACACTGAAGGGATGTTTAAACGAATGAATGATTTAGATATTGATTATTCTAATACTCAGAATTTTTCTCTCTCTCTCGTGTTTAACGTGATGCAAAGCCTGCCAATGGCAGTCTCCATAATCCAAGACAGCATCAGATCTGTGAATCTCTCAGTTTACACAGTTGTTTCTTTCTACAAACAATGCCTTCGGAGACACAGAGCAGATTTATCAGATCCATGGTGCCCCTAAAATATGTGCAGGTGGAGACAGAAATGAGACGGCGGGGTGGAGACAGTGTGAGAGTGTTACTTGGATATGGATGGAAACGGAAAAAGGAACAGAGGTGAATTGTACCGAGGACAGATAGACGTGGGCGATCAGATTTGGAAACAAGTACGAAGTGACTTGAGCCCAACTCTTGAACACTGCACCAGTCCACACCCCTTCCGTGAAGATGAGGACTATGGGCTGAGTCTCTCTCTCTCTCTCTCTCTCTCTCTTCCACTCAGCTTTGTAAACACAAAGGCGATGAATGATATAGTTCACTCTGCTGCTGGGCACTTTTTTCATGAAAAGTTTCATTCTTGACAAATTTGAAGTGGTTGATACTGTAAGTGGAATGGTGCCTGTTCCCATTGGACACTGAGATGTCATAAATATTGAAATATGTCCCTGTACAAACAAGTGGTATCCTCAGTCAGTTACCATAGCGACAGGCTGCTTCATTGCAGAAACTTTGAATTGAAACCAGAAAATCGTGGATGGATTGATTAATGAGTGCTTTTACATGATTGAGGTATTCTAGTGAAGGATTCCTTCAGCACAATCTTCAGATGCTGCCGTGACATTAGTCTGAGTCACGGCATGAATCGTGATGTTTGTGCAACAACTGAGGAGCTGCAGCATTTAATACAATTCTTTCAGAAATGGATGGAAATAAGAGACCAATCAAGTACCATACAGAACGCACCATTTATATTGATCAGAGCAAGATGAAATTGGCCGAGACCACAAATAGTAATATGATGGATTTTAGTTCGATTTTCCATTTGTGTATTAACCATCAAAGTCCCCAGTTGTGCGAGCCTGGACTCTGCTGCGGGCTCTGTGGTGACTAAGATGTGTCTGACGGCGAAAACATTGAGCAGCAGAACCAGGAGAAATGGGAGAAACGGGGTTAGAATATGATGGAGGAACTAGATTTAACAAGGGTTGATATTTCACAAAAGCAGAAGAGCTTCCCCAGCCAATATCGAGCAATGAGCAAAAAATAACAGAAGTTGTGCTTGAAATAACTCAGCACACTCGCTGTTTCCAGAACCACAGCCGCAGTTTTCTCATTGCAATAATTACTTTTCAGCTTCTGCAACAAATAGCCATAAATCGAGGAAAGGTGAAAATGACGGTGAACCAGACAGAAAAGTCAGTGACTTCATAAAGCAGGACGGTGTGGATGCTACACACAGGGATTTCCAACAGGAAATAAAACTGTTTCTTACAAACAATAGGAATGTGTTTCTGTACCATATGGAGCGTAATATCACGAGATCCACTCGTGACACTTGGAGAAAATCCGCAACCTTTATCAAGAGGACGTAGTTCATCACAAGGTTAAGTGTGAGGAAGAAAATCAAGCAAATGATACATCAGCCTGGGGATTGATTGAGGGCAGAGTGACGTTTTCAAATGTGTCACGGTATCCAGAGATTTATTGATGTAATTGGAGCCGAAATAACAAATTACACGTTCTGAAGTGCTTACAAACATGTGACGTAAAACACAAAAACACACCCACCCCAAACACGCAGTCATACATCTATAAGAACAGATACTTTTGAAAACAATTTCCCACAGTAAATCAATCGAGAGTAGATACGAGTCACTTCTTTACCGTTCCCAATACAGAAAGTGACAAGGTTGCTGTCCTGAAGGATTCTCTCCCAGTTCCTTGAAGAGAAGGGTGGTTGGAAAGTTTTGTCTTTCATAATAAATTGTGGTCGATCCTCAGTTGTGAAGAAATGTAACACAAGGAAAATGTATTTATACCTTTTACTGCCTCATGGGCCCGAGAATTAGATCTCTTCCCTCATGAACATTATCTGTTGTTCAATTAAATAATATCCGACATTCACAAATAATGTCAGTTATAGAATGTCTCCGAGAAAGTCAGTTATATAATGTTCCGGTGAAACTTGTTTGTTGGATGTTCCAGGAAGTCGGTTATAGAGTTGATTCATAAAGATCCACATCACAAAGGCCCTTCTGCCGATTTAATGTGTTGAGATCCACACAGCCTTACGCTGGGAAACTCACCACTAACTTGTCTCAACTCGCACTTTGCCAACAAAAAAACAACAACATTTCATGTGAGGCCCTCTTTAACAAACATATAGTCGCCATCCCTTATTCAGAATACTACCCATCTCCTTTTCGGTTTTGTATAACAATCCTAAATATGAAACGTTCTGGATGTTCATGTCACAATATCGGTCTCTGTCGCCAAGATTCTCTAATGTCATTAGATCACAACCATTCCCATCAATCACAACAATAAATTTGTCAATCACAACTCACATCAGTTAGAGTGTCTTTCAATCCGTTTTTAAGCCATTATTCGCTACTCCATTATTGCCTTTGTTCTTCATTTTAACAGTTAAAACATAGAACATAGAAGAATACAGCGCAGTACAGGCCCTTCGGCCCTCGATGTTGCGCCGATCCAAGCCCACCTAACCTACACTAGCCCACTATCCTCCATATGCCTATCCAATGCCCGCTTAAATGCCCATAATGAGGGAGAGTCCACCACTGCCACTGGCAGAGCATTCCATGAACTCAC
>NW_025206596.1:2811-4560 GCF_004010195.1 Chiloscyllium plagiosum | reverse complement strand
TCTTTCTGTAAAGAGAGAAAAAAACACCGCTGCCCGCTACCGGTAAGTAATTTTAAAACAAATAGTCTTACCTTAGCTGCTGCTCGCAGTTAAAGTGACCGTTGGCGTCGAAGGGTGAGTATTTATACTCACTGCTTTCCTTCCCGGCTGCCCCTCTGGTCTTCGTCACTTCCCCCTGCTGCTCCCGCTCTTTCTGTAAAGAGAGAAAAAAACACCGCTGCCCGCTACCGGTAAGTAATTTTAACACAAACTGTCTGACCTTAGCTGCTGCTCGCACTCAAAGTCAAACAGTTCTGCAAACAGTCTGA
Organism: Chiloscyllium plagiosum; assembly: GCF_004010195.1. NCBI lineage: Eukaryota > Metazoa > Chordata > Chondrichthyes > Orectolobiformes > Hemiscylliidae > Chiloscyllium > Chiloscyllium plagiosum. The sequence continues at coordinate 4,252 of NW_025206596.1, read as the reverse complement.
CATCATCATACACACAGAATCAGAATTGATGCGTAATGTTGCTTGAAGCACCATTACCATTTCTTGGTATCATTTGTCCCACCATCAGGATAGACTAACCAATGATGGTGGTATCTTCGGATAAAGTCAGGAAAGGAGTAACCTTGGAGATCAACAACATTGATTTCAGAATCCGAGAAATCACATAGTAACAGGTCAAAGATGGTCAAGGAAGACCACCTGTGATGTATATCTACCACCATCCTCACCACCTCTCAGTGATAACTCAGTTCGCCTGGATGCTGAGAATAAATCTGAGGAAGAACTGAGGGTGTCAAAGACGGTTTGACACTGGGTGCAGTACATCAATGATTATCACCAAGCGTGTCCATAGTCTCACCACTCACTGAGCAGGGCAATGCCTCAAATACACAGAAACCAGGCTGTGTGAAATGTTGGGGGAACTAACAAGAGGGAAACATTCTCCAAAAACTACTTGTAGCAGATCTATATGTCCGTAACATTGTCTGTAGGAGCACCCAACACACAGTTCATTGAGGTAAAGTCCCGTCCACACATTGATGATACTGTCCACTGGCATCAATCAGTCTTCATCTGTTTAACGGAACGTACTGCCTATGGTAACCCAGTGACCATTGTCATGTCCTCAAGAATTGGCAACCTCTGTTGGCGGTTTAAACACATGGAATGAAAGCATTGTAACTCAATTTGTCAATGACAATTATGGTATGACACGGCAGTGTACCCTTCTAATAACTAAATAAAACAACCAGGAATGCTCAACTCGCCTCGTCATCTGTTGAAGTATGAGTGACAAAAAATTCCGAGCTTCTATTTTTTCAGAAAAAAATCCATTATTTCACTCTAAATGTGAACATTGGAAAACAAAGATTGTTATTTACAAATCCAAGCGTCCTTACACTGAACGGCTGGTTATCTACCTGCTACTCCACCACAATATTGTTCCAATAAAAGCCCCTATTAAATTTACATCAACATAAGTTCAAAACCAGACCGCGGCAGTCGACTCCAGTGGCTGTCTTCCTCTGGCTCTCGATCTGCCAGCGTCGTCTTCGATCTTTTGCTGCAATAATGTTTCATATGAAAAAGGTATCTTTGATGGAGAGTGTTTTGAATAGTAGTCTCTCTCCAGTTGGCAGTTCACTCTCTCTGGCTCCTCTCAAATGCCATTTTTTTTATAATTAGTTGTACAGTATGTACTGGAGGATTCGAGCTGAAAATGTGTTGCTGCAAAGGCGCAGGAGGTCAGGCAGCATCCAAGGTGCAGGAGAATCGACATTTCGGGCATGAGCCCTTCTTCAGGAATGAGGAAAGTGTGTCCACCAAGCCAAGATAAAGGTAGGGAGGAGAGACTTGGGGGAGGGGCGTTGGAAATGCGATAGATGGAAAGAGGTCAAGGTGAGGGTGATAGGCCAGAGTG
>NW_025206596.1:1327-2758 GCF_004010195.1 Chiloscyllium plagiosum | reverse complement strand
GAGGAATCCAAGGACCTGCATGTCCTTAGTGGAATGGGAGGGGGAGTTGAAGTGTTGAGCCACGTAGTGGTTGGGTTGGTTGGTCCGGGTTCCCAGATGTGTTCTCTGAAACGTTCTGCAAGTCGGCGGCCTGTCTCCCCAATATAGAGGAGGTCACATCGAGTGCAGCGGATGCAGTAAATGATGTGCGTGGAGGTGCAGGTGAACTTGTGGCGGATATGGAAGGATCCCTTGGGGCCTTGGAGGGAAGTAAGTGCGGTGGTGTGGGCGCAAGTTTAGCATTTCTTGCGGTTACAGGGGAAGGTGCCGGGATGGAGGTTTGGTTGGTGGGGGGTGTGGACCTGACGAGGGAGTCACGGAGGGAATGGTCTTTTCGGAACGCTGATGGGGAGGGGAGGGAAATATATCCCTGATGGTGGGGTTCGTTTGGATGTGGCGGAAATGACGACGGATGATACGATGTATATGGAGGTTGATGGGGTGGTAGGTGAGGCCTTGTGGGTTTCTGTCCTGGTGGCGATTGGAGGGGCAGGGCTGAAGGGCGGAGGAGCGGGAAGTGGAGGAGATGCGGTAGAGGGCATCGTCGATCACGTCTGCTGTCTTTGAAGAAGGAGGCCATCTGGGTTGCACCATATTGGAACTTGTCCTCCTGGGAGCAGATGCGGCGGAAACGAAGGAATTGGGAAAAAGGGGATGGCTTTTTTACAGGGGGCAGGGTGGGAGGAGGTGTAGTCTAGGTAGCTGTGCGAGTCGGTCGGTTTATTGTAAATATCCGTGTTGATTCGTTCACCTGAGCTAGAAATGGAAAGTACTTGGAAGGGAAGGGAGGAGTCTGAGACGGTCCAGGTGAATTTGAGGTCGGGGTGGAAGGTGTTGGTAAAGTGGATGAACTGTTCAACCTCCTCGTGGGAGCACGAGGCAGCGCCAATACAGTCATCGATGTAGCGGCGGAAAAGGTGGGGGTGGTGCCAGTGTAGCTGCGGAAGATGGACTGTTCCACATATCCTACGAAGAGGCAGGCATAGCTGGGGCCCATGCGGGTGCCCATGGCTACGCCTTTGGTTTGGAGGAAGTGCGAGGATTGGAAAGAGAAGTTGTTCAGTGTGAGGACCAGTTTAGCCAGTCGAAGGAGGGTGTCAGTGGAAGGGTACTGGTTGGTGTGGCGGGAAAGCAAGAAGCGGAGGGCTTTGAGTCCTTCGTGATGGGGGATGGAGGTGTACAGGGACTGGATGTCCATGGTGAAGATAAGACGTTGTGGACCGGGGAAGCAAAATCATGGAGTAAGTGGAGGGCATGGGTGGTGTCCCGAATGTAGGTGGGGAGTTCTTGGACTAAGGGGGACAAGACCGTGTCGAGGTATGCAGAGATAAGTTCGGTGGGGCAGGAGCAGGCTGAGACAATGGGTCGGCCGGGCCAGTCAGGTTTGTGGAT
>NW_025206596.1:0-886 GCF_004010195.1 Chiloscyllium plagiosum | reverse complement strand
GAGATCGGCGTGGAGGCGGAGACACATGCAGCGTGGTGGTTGTGCAGGTTAGTGTTGTCACTGGGGGCGGAAGTGGCTCCGGCGACGGCAACCCGGGGGCGGAAGTGGCTGTGGCGACGACAGAAACGGTGTTATTCCCGATAGCCGTGGACCTCGCGGAGGCCGCGAATCTGTCGGCGATGGTTTTCCTGGCGATCGTGGAGGCGGTTGTCTGGGCGGCGATCGCAGAGGCTGCGAGGTCGGTGGGGGCGGAAGTGACGTCATGGTTCGCGGCAGTGGTTGCTGCCGCGGGCGCTGAAGCGACCTCGTGGTTAATGGCGCCCGAGTGGTTTCGGAGGCCGATGGAAGATTCTGGAACAGATGATGAATCCAGAGTGTGGGGTTAAGTACATGAAAGTTTCACTCTGAACTGTTCAGACATCTGAAGTGTTACTCCATCTCCCTGATGGTCTGCTCCGTGATGTTCCCAAAGGCCCCATTCCTTTCAGTAACCATGGCATTATCTGAGGATGTAAGACAAAGTTAGACGAAGGAGAACCAATGGAGAGTATTTATGTGGACGTTCAGTGGGTCGTTCCTGAGGTGCTGCACTGGAGGAAATTGAGCAAGGTGGGATCCATGGTTTGAGAGCCAATGTACGAGAATGGTTATAATATTGGCTGTCTGGGAGAAGGCAGAGGGGATAATTCTCTGGATGGAAGGTCAGTTGCTTCTGGTTATCCACAAAGGTCATTTATGTGCCGACAACATTTCTCTTGTAACATTAATGATGTGGATGGAAGAAGTGAGAGCATTCTGTCTATGTTTGCAGAAGAAAAAATGCTAGGTAGAGGGGCAAGTCGTATTGAGCAGGTGGGGAAGCTTTATAAAGATTTAGAGTTTGAGG
>NW_025206595.1:2232-11911 GCF_004010195.1 Chiloscyllium plagiosum | reverse complement strand
CTCCCTCAGTGGAAACCGTCAGTGTATCAGCATGGTTTCTGGGTCAGGTTTCTGGTTGGGAATCCCAGTGTGGAGTGAGTGCAGAAATGGATACACTGGAGATTTAATTAGAGAGCTGACAGTTCTCTCTCTCTCTCTCTCCGGACAGAATGAACAGGACAGGGAGAAGCTGAGAGCTGTGAGTCAGCAGCTGGAGCTGCCGGTGGAACTAGCTGCTATCGTTAATGTGGGGAAGAGACCAGTGGGTGCTCCCTCGCTGTTGCCAGGGCTGCCAGAGCCTAATCTGACAGAGCTGACCAGTACAGCCCAGGCTGCTATCACTCATCTGCATCAGGCCACACAAAGACAGTGCACTTTAATGTGACCAACTCTGGGTTTAGAGCCAGCACCTCAATATCTCTATCCCTCTGACTTGGTCTTGCAGCCAGCCATCTGCTGTTGGCAGTGTCTGGGGTGTCCGATCTGCAATTTTCTTGATGTTTAGTTGTGGAGTCATAGAGACGTGCAGCATCTTCAGTCCAACTCATCCATGTTGACCAGAAATCCCAATTTGACCTAGCCCTGTATGCCAGCACTTGGCCCAAATCCCTCTAAACCCTTCCTTTTCATATACCCATACAGATGCACTTTAAATGTTGTAATTGTACCAGCCTCCACCACTTCCTCTGGCAGCTCATTCCATACACGTACCACCCTCTGTGTGAAAAAGTTGCCCCTCAGATCCTTTTCAAATCTTTCCCCTCTCACGTTAAAGCTGTCCCCTCTAGTTCTGGACTCCCCCACCCTAGGACAAAGACCTTGGCTATTCACCCTATCTATGTGTTTACATGCCTCTGTAAGGCTCCCCTCAGCCTCCGACGTTCCAGGGAAACAACTCCAGCCTGTTCAGCCTCTCCCTATAGCTCAAACCTTCCAAAGCCAGCAACATCCTTGTAAATCTGTGCCCTCTCACCCCTTGGTATAGAAGGGTGACCAGAACTGTGTGCAGTATTCCAAAGGTAGCCTCACCAATGTCTTGCACAGCCACAGCATGATATCCCAACACCGATACTCAACATCATTGTCAAGGTCTTCCTCAAGTGGCTGAGAAACTCTTCCTGGAATCGCAGCCACGGAGGGGTCGAGCAGCCATGACTGTCACTGCGTAATAGCTGCAGGAGAAATACAGAGAACAGAACCTCCCCCCGAACATGGCCGGCTCCACCTTACACTGTCACCTGGGAACCATGATGGGGCGTCCTTCTCTGCTTTGGCTGCACCATGAAGTTTGTCCCCATCCTTCGCCAGCACCACGATGACATGGAAATCATAGGAATGACAAATGGTCCCATCACCGACCCATTCCCCGTTCGGACCGGGGTCAAGCAGGACTGTTCCTGACCAACCTCACTGCAATGCGTTCACCTCACCGCCAGCAAGCTCCCCTCTGGAACCAGCAGGAAATGATTCAACCTCCCCCCCCCACCTTCAAACTGAAACCAAACTCACCCCAACCCAGTGTCATCGAGCTGCAGGATGTGGGTGATGCTTGAGTGTACGCAATCTCAGAGGATGTACTGCAGACCCGCCATCAGTACCTTTACAGAGGCATATGAGAGCATGGATCGCACCCTGAACATCCACCAGACAAAACTCCCTCATCAGCCCGACCTGGGATGACAGAGCAGACCCTGACTACTAACGTCCAAGAGGAGACCTTAGAGAACACTGACCACTTCCAATACCACCGGTGTGTCCCTGTCATCCAAAGCAGTTATTGATGGAGAGATCCTGCAGCACCTGCAGTGAGCTAACACAGTCTTCAGCCGTCTGAGGGAAAAGGTGTTTAAAAATCACATCAGATCCTATGTCAAGAGTGTGGTGCTGGAAAAGCCCAGCAGGTCAGGCAGTGCCTGAGGCGTAGGAGAATCAACATTTTGGGCAACCGATGAAGGCCTTATGCCCGAAACGTTGATTTTCCTGCACCTCGGATGCTCCCTGACCTGCTGTGCTTTTCCAGCACCACACTCTTGGCTCTGATCTCCAGCATCTGCAGTCCCCACTTTCTCCCACATCAGCTCCCCCACCATGCTCGTGGTTTACAGAGCTGTGATGGTTCCTACCCTCCTGTGTGCATCTGAGGTGGGGACAGTCCACAGCAGACACCTCAAGACACTGAGCAGTACCACCAATGCGCCCACACAAAGAACCTGTGAATCCACTGGGAAGACAGACACACCAATCCCAGCATCCTCGGCCAGGCCAACATGCATGGCATTAGGGCACTGACCCCCCCTCCAATAGACTGCGATGGGCTGGGCATGTTGTCTGCATGACCGAACGTGAGACTCCCCAAGGAAGAGTCTACTCCCAGCTCTGAAACAGTAGGTGAGCCCCAGGTGGACAGAGTAAGTGCTTCAGTGATCGCCTCAAGTCCTCACTGGAGAAATGCGGCGCTCCCACCGACACCTGGGAATCACTCGCACAAGACTGACCAAAGTGGAGAAGGAGCATGTAGGAAGGCATTGAGCACCAGGAGACTTGTCATCAGGAAAAGGTGAAAGGAGGGTGCTGCCACACCAATACCCCACCCACCCCTTTCCTGTGACCACCTCCTGCCCCAAGTGTAACAGCCTGAGGTAGCCACATCAGTATGTACAGTCCCAACAACCACACCCTGAGAGTGGGACAGAGTCATCCTCGCCTGCGAGGGACCACCCGAGATAATGATGACTCGACATTATGACCAACAATGGTAAATGTGCCAAATCCCACCTTCACCATCCCGTCTACCTGCAACACAGAGATCTCGGTGTTCTGGTGGAAAAATCCCTGAACATTGCCACCCAGGTTGATGAGGTTGTTAAGAAGGCATACGGTGTGTTGGCGTTTATTGGTCAGGGGATTGAGTTTCAGAGCCACGAGGTCATGCTACAGCTGTACAAGACACTGGTGTGGCCACACCTGGAATATTGTGTACAGTTCTGGTCACTGCATTATAGGAAGGATGTGGAAGCTTTGGAAAGGGGTCAGAGGAGATTTACCAGGATGTTGCCTGGTCTAGAAGGAAGGTCTTAGGAGGAGAGGCTGAGGGCCTTGAGGCTGTTTTCATTGGAGAGAAGAAGGTTGAGAGGTGACTTAATCAAGCCGTATAAGATAATCAGAGGGTTAGACAGGGTAGACAGTGAGAGCCTTTTCCCTCAGATGGTAATGGCTAACACAAGGGGACACAACTTTAAATTGAGGAGTGATAGATATAGAACAGATATTAGGGGTAGTTTCTTTACTCAGAGAGTAGTAGGGGTGTGGAACGGCCTGCCTACAACAGGAGTAGGCTCACCGACATTAAGGGCATTTAAATGGGCATTGGACACACATTTGGATAATAATGTCCGGTGTAGGCTAGATGGGCAGCAGATTAATTTCACAGGTCTGCGCAACATCGAGGGCTGAAGGGCCTGTACTGCGCTGTAATGTTCTATGTTTTATGTAGTAACTCCACTTTCAAGGAACTATCCACCTGTACCCCTAGGTATCTTTGTTCAGCAACATTCTCCAGCACCCTACCATTAAGTGCATAAGTCCTGCCCTGATTTGCTTTTCCGAAATGGAACACCTCACATTTATCTAAGTTAAACACCATCTGCCACTCCTTGGCCCACTGGTCCATCTGATCAGGGTCCTGTTGTATGCTGAGATAATCTTCTTCACTGTCCATTACACCAGCTATTTTGGTGTCATTTGCAAGCTTAATAACCATACCTCCAATGTTCACATCCAAATCATTTATATAAATGACAAAGAATGGTTGACCCAGCACCAATCTCTGTGCAAGACCGCTGCTCACAGGCCTCCAATCAAAAAATCATCCCTTTACCACCACCCTCTGTCTCCTACCTTCAACCAATTTTATATTCAACTGGCTAGCTCCCCCTGGATCCCATATGATCTAACATTGCTAACCAGTCTCCCATGGGGAACCTTGCTGAATGCTTTACTGAAGTCCACATAGACAAGGTCCACCGCTCTGCGCTCATCAACTGTCTTTGTCATCTCTTCAAAAAACTCAATCAAATTGGTGATTCCCCACGCACAAAGCCATGTTGACTAACCCTAATCAGTCCTTGCCTTTCCAAATTCATGTAAATCCTCTTCCTCAGGATTCCCTCCACCAACTTGCCCACCACTGAGGTCAGGCTCACTGGTCTATAGTTCCCTGGGTTTTCCTTACTGCCCTTCTTAAACAGTGGCACCACGTTTGCCAACCTCCAGTCTTCCAGCATCTCACCTGGGACTATCGATGATACAAATATCTCAGCAAGAGGCCAGCAATCACTTCTCTCGCTTCCTACAGAGTTCGAGGGTACACCTGATCAGGTTCTGGGGATATATTCACCTTTCTACATCTTAAGATATCCAGCACTACCTCCTCTGTAATATGGACCATTTCCAAGATAATTATTTCCCCAAGTTCTCCAGCTTCCATGTCCTTCTCTACAGTAAAGACTGACACAAAATCCTGGTTTAGTATCTCCCCCACCTCCTGTGGTTCCGCGCATAGGCAGCCTTCCTGATGTCGAAGGGTTGTGTAAAGATTTGTAGCTCAGATGCCTGTTGCCATGGTTGTGGGTATGGGAGCTGGGAGGGTGTGTGGGTGTATGAGCTGGGAGGGGGTGTGGGTGTATGAGCCGGGAGGTTGATTTGCTGACATCCTTGATTTGTCAAGGACCACAACGATCATAGGACAGACTAAACAGAGGACAGCCCGAGAGTTTCTGGAAGCATGGCGCTCATCCATGGGCTCCATCAATCAGCAGATTGACCTAGTTCCAATTTACCGGCTACTACAACGAACTTCCAAACGGGCAACTGGACGCAGCAGGAACGGAACTAAATAAATTCCAGAAGAGACAGTCCAGCAGCATTTCACAGGAGGCTCTAAAGCCCTGAAGATGTCACCTAGACAGGGCCAATACGTCTGCAAATCAACTTCCCAGCTCGGTGAACCTACCCATAACCATGGCAGGGGGCCGTATTCTCTCCCTCATTACTCTTTTTCCCTTAAAATAATCGTGGAAAGGCTTTGGATACTCTTTAACTCTCTTTGCTAAAGCTACCTCATGTCCCATTTTTGTCCTGATTTCTCTCTTAAGTATACTCCAGCTGCTCTTATAATTTTCCAGGGATGCACTCAGTTCCTGCTTTGTATACCTTCCTCTTCTTGTTGACCAGGACATCAATTTCTCTCCGTCATCCATCATTCCCTATACCTACCGGCCTTGCCTTTAATAGGAATTCTCATTATCCCATTCTTAAAGGCCACTCAATTTCCCACTGCCCCTTTCCCTGTGAATACCTTCCCTTCATCAACTTTTGAAGGTTCTTGCCTAATACAGTCAAAATTGGCCTTGCTCCAATTTAGAACGTTAACTATGAGATCAGTGCTATCCTTTTCCATCACTATTTTAAAACTCTGCTACGAAAGCAGTGCTCCAACGCTAGTACTTCCAAATAAACCTGTTGGACTATAGCCTGGTGTTGTGTGATTTGTCTTTTAAAACTAATAGAATTATAGTCACTAGTCTCAAAGTGCTCCCCCACTAACACCTCCGTCACTTACCTTGCCTTATTTCCTACGAGTAGGTCAAGTTATGCTTCTTCCCTTATAGATACATCTACATAATGCATAAGAAAGTTTTCTTGTAGACATTTAACAAATGCCTCTCCATTTAAATCCTTACTACTATGGGAAATTAAAATCCTCTCCCATTGCAACTTTGTTTTCCTTCTAGAAGACTGAGGTCTCCTTACATTTTTGCTTCTCGTTTCCTGCTGACTATTGGGGATCCTATAAAACAATCCTGACAGGTGCTCCAGCAGTTTTCCACCCCCACTCACCCCACACCTCCTTGGGTGTCTGCATTTCCCACTCCCCTGGTCCACTTCAAGTGCTGAAAGCTGCCTCCAACCCTCACTCTGAGATGTAACACTATCAAATCTCCAGCTCACCTGGATCCCTCTCCTTACCCCCCCAACAGACACACAGATAGTGGCCTGATATCTACCTCAGGGTAAAAAAGGGAGGGAAAGCTTTCCTTAGCGCTCACGTTCAGGTTAAGAGAGTACAGCACTTTCCTGTATATCTAACCCCGTGCTGTCCCTGTCCTGGGAGTGTTTGATGGAGATACAGTGTAGAGAGTGTTTTCCTGTGTATCTAACCCCGTACTGTACCTATCCTGGGAGTGTTTGATGGGGGGACAGTGTAGAGAGAGCTTTACTCTGTATCTAACCCCGTGCTGTCCCTGTCCCTGGGAGTGTTTGATGGGGAACAGTGTAGAGAGAGCTTTACTCTGTATCTAATCCCGTGCTGTCCCTGCTCTGAGAGTGTTTGATGTGGGAACAGTGTAGAGGGAGCTCTACTCTGTGTCTAACCCCGTTCTGTCCCTGTCCAGGCCCTTCTGAGAACCAGTCTTCAGTCTGGGGGCTGAGTTTAACCCATTGCTTAACCCAGGAGCCTCAGGCCAGGGTAATACTGCTGTGGTCTGACCAAGTGTAAACCTGGGCGAGGCTGTGAATTGCTCTCTTCTCTCAATGCTCTGCGGAATGTAAAATTTGACAGATGTTGTAGGTGATCCCAGCTGTGCTAGGACTGGGGATAAAAGATCTGCTGGATTTCAGCTGCCGATGTGATGGATGTTCCCAGTGGGAATTACACCCAGGCGGATAGGGCAGGGAGAAAAAGGCAGATCCTGGGCCATGTAATCCCAGCACCAAGTGAGGGATTGTTGTGCCCAGATACCAGCAGTTAACATGCAGCCCCAGTTAGGAAGGGGATTGGGGGGGGGGGGGCGGCGAGGAGGACGGATGTGGTGGGAGAAAGTGTGTAGTAAGTTTTATAATGAGTGGGGTTATGAGTGAGTCATAGATAAATCTTTGGAGGTGAGCATTGGCTGGTAGGACCCAGCAAAATCCTCATGACAACAGAATCAAAATCAATGATTGTCTATGCCTAACTGCCTCGGGGTCAGTTAGAGTCAGTGTATCGCTCTGGGGTGTGAAGTCAGGTGTAGGTAAGCCCCAGACTGAGACAGGAAGGCAGACTGTACTCTCCTGAACAACATTTCTGATCCAGATGGCTTTTCACAACAATCTGCTCAATCCCATGTTGACTGACTATATTGAAGATTTCAGGTCAGGGGGAAGCAGCCTGTGAGAATTGAGAGAGAGGGCTGACAGTGCAGACTCCAGACCGGGGACTCAGTGTTACAGTGAGAGAGATTAATGTGTTCACTGCCTTGTACACGTCCTGTTATCAGTGACCCAGATAGAACAGCCTGTCCATTAATGTGTTCACTGCCTTGTACACGTCCTGTTATCAGTGACCCAGATAGAACAGCCTGTCCATGGCTGGTGTCCTGAAGACAGTGAGGCGGGCAGGGCAGGTTATCTTGGCCCCTACCTGTCTAAAATTAGGTTTACAGTCACACATACAGATAACCTTCACAGCATGCTCCCTCCACATCAGGGTCGATCGGGAGAGCTGTACCTTCTCCACGGATCTCAGTCCTGGCACACTGAGCCAGCCTCTTCAGCAAACTGCCTCCAGTTCGCTGTCATAGCCCATCTGGGGGACCCTCGGTACAGCCACAGTTTGGGGGCAGCTGAAGCATCTAATCTGTATGCATGTGTGTCAGGAACCAGCAAGCTGCCTGACAGGGAGAGCTCTATCCATTGCATGTCGCTGGGAGCCTTGCATTCAGCAACAAGGGAAAGAGCTGGTCCCTCAGATATCACTCAGTTAGACAGCACAGAAACCAGCACCGAAAATGGGAAGGAGTTAGACAGGGCATCAGAGAAGGCTGGGAGAACGGGAGGGTCACTCACTGAGGGATTGGGGAGGGCATGGTCACTCTGTGAGCGACTGGGGAGGGGAGGGTCCCTCTGTGAGGGATTGGGAGGGGAGGGTCACTCTATGAAGAACTGGGGAGGCGAGGGTCACTCTGTGAGGAATTGTGGACTGGAGGGTCACTCTGTGAGGGATTGTGGATGGGAGGCCACACTGTGAGGGATTGGGGAGGGTCACTCTGTGAGGGATTGAGGAGGGTCACTCTGTGAGGGATTGCAAGGTCATTCTGTGAGGGATTGAGGAGGATCATCGCAAGGTCATTCTGTGAGGGATTGAGGAGGATCATCCTGTGAGGGATTGCGGGGTCACTCTGTGAGGGATTGGTGAGGGAGGGTCACACTGTGAGGGATTGAGGAGGGTAACTCTGTGAGAGATTGGGGAGGGTCACTGTGAGGGATTGGGGAGGGTAGGGTCACTCTGCAAGGGATAGGGAGGGGTGGTCACTCTGTGAGGCATTGTGGAGGGTCACTCTGTGAGGGATTGCAGGTTCACTCTGTGAGGGATTGAGGAGGGTCACTCTGTGAGGGATTGCGGGGTCACTCTGTGAGGGATTGGGGAGGGAAGGTCACTCTGTGAGGGATTGAGGAGGGTCACTCTGTGAGAGATTGAGCAAGGTCACTGTGAGGGCTTGGGGAGGGTCACTCTGTGAAGGACTGGGGAGGGTCACTGTGTGAGGGATTGAGCAGGGTCACAGTGAGGGATTGGGGAGGGTCACTCTGTGAAGGACTGGGCTGGGTCACTCTGTGAGGGATTGTGGAGGGGAGGGTAACTCTGTGAGTGACTGGGGAGGGTCACTCTGTGATGGATTGTGGAGGGGAGGGTAACTCTGTGAAGGATTGAGGAGGGTCACTCTGTGAGGGTTTGAGGATGGTCACTCTGTGAACGATTAGGGAGGGTCACTCTGTGAGGGATTGAGGAGGGTCTCTGTGAGGGATTGGGGAGGGTCACTCTGTGAGGGATTGAGGAGGGTCACTCTGTGAGAGATTGGGAGGGTCACTCTGAGGGATTGGCGAGGGTCATTCAGTGGGGGATTTCGAGGATCACTCTGTGAGGGATTGGGGAGCGGAGGGTCACTCTGTGAGGGATTGGGTAGGGTCACTCTGTGAGGGATTGAGGAGGGTCACTCTGTGAGAGATTGGGAGGGTCACTCTGAGGGATTGGGGAGGGTCATTCCGTGGGGGACTTCGAGGATCACTCTGTGAGGGATTGTGCAGCGGAAGGTCACCGTGAGGGATTGTGGAGGGGAGGGTCACTCTGTGAGGGATTGCAGAGGGTCACTCAGTGAGGGATTGTGGAGGGGTGGGTCACTCTGTGAAGGACTGGAGAGGGGAGGGTCACTCTGTGAGGGATTGGGGAGGGTCACTCCGTGAGGGATTGGAGAGGGGATTGTCACTCTGTGAGGGATTGTGGATGGGAGGGTCACTCTGTGAGGGACTGGGGAGGGGAGGGTCATTCTGTGAGGGATTGGGTAGGGTCACTCTGTGAGGGAATGGGGAGGGGAGGGTCACTCTGTGAAGGATAGTGGACAGGAGGGTCACTCTGTGAGGGATTGTGGATGGGTGGCCACTCTGTGAGGGACTGGGGAGGGTCACTCTGTGAGGGATTGAGGAGGGTCACTCTGTGAGGGATTGCAGGGTCATTCTGTGAGGGATTGAGGAGGGTCATTCTGTGAGGGATTGCGGGGTCACTCTGTGAGGGATTGGGGAGGGAGGGTCACTCTGTGAGGGACTGGGGAGGGGAGGGTCACTCTGTGAAGGATAGTGGACAGGAGGGTCACTCTGTGAGGGATTGCAG
>NW_025206595.1:0-1308 GCF_004010195.1 Chiloscyllium plagiosum | reverse complement strand
GGGTCAGGCTGTGAGAGATGGGGGTGGGTCGCTGTGATGTGTGGGGGAGGGGAAGGTCAGTCTGTGAGGGATTGAGGAGGGTCACTCTGTGAGGGATTGCAGGGTCATTCTGTGAGGGATTGAGGAGGGTCATTCTGTGAGGGATTGCGGGGTCACTCTGTGAGGGATTGGGGAGGGAGGGTCACTCTGTGAGAGATTGAGGAGGGTCACTCTGTGAGAGATTGGGGAGGGTCACTGTGAGGGATTGGGGAGGGGAGGGTCACTCTGCAAGGGATAGGGAGGGGATCGTCACTCTGTGAGGGATTGAGGAGGGTCACTTTGTGTAGGATTGCAGGGTCACTCTGTGAGGGATTGAGGAGGGTCACTCTGTGAGAGATTGGGGAGTGTCACTGTGAGGGATTGGGGAGGGGAAGGTCACTCTGTGAGGGACTGGGGAGGGTCACTGTGTGAGTGATTGAGCAAGGTCACTGTGAGGGATTGGGCTGGGTCACTCTGTGAGGGACTGGGGAGGGTCACTATGTGAGGGATTGAGCAGGGTCACTGTGAGGGATTGGGGAGGGTCACTCTGTGAGGGATTGTGGAGGGGAGGGTAACTCTGTGAGGGACTGGGCTGGGTCACTCTGTGAGGGATTGTGGAGGAGAGGGTAACTCTTGAAGGATTGAGGGTCACTCTGTGCGGGTTTGGCGGGTCACTCTGTGAGGGATTGAGGAGGGTCACTCTGTGAGTGATTGCGGGGTCTCTGTGCGGGATTGAGGAGGGTCACTTTGTGAGGGACTGGGCGGGTCACTCTGTGAGGGATTGGGGTGGGGAGGGTCACTCTGTGAGGGATTGGGGAGGGTCACTCTGAGTGATTGGGGAGGGTCACTCTGTGAGGGATTGCGGAGGGTCACTCAGTGAGGGATTGTGGAGGGGAGGGTCACTCTGTGTAGGACTGGAGAGGGGAGGGTCACTCTGTGAGGGATTCGTGAGGGGATTGTCACTCTCTGAGGGATTGTGGATGGGAGGGTCACTCTGTGAGGGACTGGGGAGGGGAGGGTCATTCTGTGAGGGATTGGGGAGGGTCACTCTGTGAGGGAATGGGGAGGGGAGGGTCACTCTGTGAGGGATAGTGGACAGGAGGGTCACTCTGTGAGGGATTGTGGATGGGAGGCCACTCTGTGAGGGACTGGGGAGGGTCACTCTGTGAGGGATTGAGGAGGGTCACTCTGTGAGGGATTGCAGGGTCATTCTGTGAAGGATTGAGGAGGGTCACTCTGTGAGGGATTGCGGGGTCACTCTGTGAGGGATTGGGGATGGAGGGTCACTCT
>NW_025206594.1:7974-11911 GCF_004010195.1 Chiloscyllium plagiosum | reverse complement strand
GTCAATATTTACAGGATGCACCCCAGGGGCGAGTGTGCCAGTGTTTCAACATGTTTCTGAATGAGATCCATGTTTGGGACAATGTGAACAAACACAGGGCCCCATTTTTCAGGAGAGATGAAGCAGCAAAGAGGACACTGTGAAAGTTCAATTGCCCTTCCTGGAACACTGTGTGGTCTGAGAAGGGGGGAACGGGAGGCACCGTGACTGACGTTTTTCCGGTAATGAACGTGACCTCGATGCGGAGAAGGTGTTTTGGGTTTTGATGGAACCAGGGATAGTAAATAAGACCGTCACTAATAGTCCCAGTGAAACATTGCTCACGAGAAAAATATTTACCCAGAGACAGCAGAGCTCCCATGGTGATTGGTTAAGGAGAACATCAAGGACACAGTTAAAAATCACACAATACCAGGTTATAGTCCAGCAGGTTCGTTTGAAAGCACTAGCTTTTGCCTCTATAAATATCGCAAAACTTATACATCTTTTGTTATAAATTCTGCGTCTTATGATCCCATTCCACAGCTACCTGATGAAGGAGCAGCGCTCCGAAAGCTAGCGCTTCCAAATAAACCTGTTGGACTATAACATGGTGTTGTGTGATTTTTAACTTTGTCCACCCCAGGCCAACAGCAGCTCCTCCACATCACCATTGACATAGTCAAGGGGAATCTGGGTAAGGAGACCTGAGCGAAATTTACAATGACATAAAGGTGGTGTGAGGTGGGGGCAAGAGGTATCTGTGTGCAGGGCTGGTGGGGACTGGGATAGTAAACTCTTCTGAGAGCCCCCTGTGTCAGGGTGTTCAACATCTGCCCCAAATTGGGGGGCCGTTCGAGCAAGGAATGGGAGATCAAGATGGCCGCCATCTCTGTCAAACCCAAAAAGGGGATTAGAGGACCTGGGATGTTGGTTGGAGGCAAATGAAAACACAGCCCTTTCTGCTCGTCCAACTCTCTGGCCCCTTCAACTCTACCCTCAACTCCCTCCTCTGCACCCCACATCCAAGAACCCCTTTCATCTTCATATGGACCAGACTGAACCCCCTCGAAATAGATTAAGAAGATAGCCTAGACCCTAAGTCTTTCTTATTTTAAAGGTAAGTGTAAGGTGTTGTGTTCAAGATACAATTTGATTGGTCAAGCTACCAGTCCTGAAGCAAAACTTGCTTTATTCTTACACTGTACGAAAAAAGACCCTTTGGTCCAACTAGTCCATGTCATCCAGATATTCTGAATTCATCTAGTCCCGTTTGCCAGCACTTGGCCCATATCCCTCTAAACCTTTCCTATTCATATACCCGTTGGCAGCTCATTCCATACACGCACCACCCTCTGTGTGAAAAAGTTGCCCCGTAGCTCCTTTTTATATCTTTCCCCTCTCACCCTAAACCTATGCCCTCTAGTTCTTGATTCCCCCACCCTGGGGAAAAGACCTTGTCTATTTACCTTATCCAAGCCCCTCATAATTTTGTAAACCTCTATAAGGTCACCTCTCAGCCTCCGACGCTCCAGGGAAAACAGCCCCAGCCTATTCAGCCTCTCCCTGTAGCTCAGACCCTCCAACATCCTTGAATTTTTTTCTCTGAACCCTTTCAAGTTTCACAACATCCTTCCTGTAGTAGGGAGATTAGATCTGCAAGCAGCATTCTAGAAGTGGTCTAACCAATGTCTTGTACAGCCGCAGCACGACCTCCCAAAAATGAATTGAATTGAATTGAATTGAATTGAATTGAATTGAATTGAATTTATTGTCACGTGTACCGAGACACAACGAAAGGCTTTGTCTTGTGAGCAATCCAGGCTGATCACAGAGTTAAGTAACATAGATAAGTAAATAATAGGTAAACAGCAGCAAAAACAAAGACACAGGTACAGGTGAATGTTAAGAGTTTGTGAGTCCATTCAGTATTCTAACAACAGCAGGGTAGAAACTGTTATGAAACCGGCTGGTGCGTGTGTTCAGGCTTCTGTACCTTCTCCCCGATGGTAGAGGTTGTAGAAAACCATTGCCAGGGTGGAATGGATCTTTGAGAATGCTAGGGCCTTTCCTTGACAGCGGGGCCTGGGAGATGGATGGGATGTCGGCCTTTGTGATTGTCCGAGCCGAGTTCACCACTCTCTGTAACCGTCTCCGATCTTGAATGGTACAGTTGCCATACCAGGTTGTGATGCATCCAGACAGAATGCTCTCAATGGCATACCTGTAAAAGTTGGCAAGGGTATTCACCGTCATGCCAAATTTCCTCAGCTGCCTGAAGAAGAAGAAATTCTTTTTAGATTCCCTACAGTGTGGAAACAGGCCCTTCAGCCCAACACGTCCACACCTACCCTCTGAAGAGAAACCCACCCTCTTCTGACTAATGCACCTAACACTATGGGCAATTTAGCATGGCCAATTCACCTGACCTCCACATCTTTGGACTGTGGGAGGAAACTGGAGCACCCGGAGGAAACCCACGCAGACACGGGGAGAATGTGCAAACTCCAAACAAACAGTCGCCCAAGGCTGGAATTGAACCTGTGACCCTGGTGCTGTGAGGCAGCAGTGCTAACCACTGAGCCTTTGTAACCAGTGCATCTACATGAAGAGTCCAAGAAAGCTTGTTGTGGATGACCAATCCCAGGAGGTTGACACTCTCCACTCATTCCACCTCTGTGCTGTTAATGTGTAGTGGGGGGCATGAGTAACATCCCGCCGAAAGTCAATAACGAGTTCCTTGGTTTTGCCGGCATTGAGAGCTAGGTTGCTCTCCGTGCACCATTTTTCCAGGTCTTCATGTAGCGGTTAAAATGCAAACAAAAGAAAGTAGAAATTGGGATAACAACACTATTGGAAAACTGAATAAATAATCTATCAGTCTAACTGGCTGAACAGTAACTGTTCCAATATAGTAACACCCCATGAACACACTCATGGCAAAGGCAAATTCAGCAAAATAGATTGTCTCACAGGCAATTCTCCAGTCCAGGAGATAAAACTCTGAGTGTGTGTGTGTGTGTGTTATAGACTAGGCCAGACCACTCAAAACATTCTTCAGCAGGCAGTTCAGACCATAACTTTGCAATTTATTTCAAAGTTAAAAATCAGGTTATAGTCTGATGAAGGAGCATCGCTCCGAAAGCTAGTGTGCTTCCAAGTAAACTTGTTGGACTATAACCCGGTGTTGTGTGATTTTTAACTTTGTACACCCCAGTCCAACACCGGCATCTCCAAATCAATTTATTTCAGTAAGTGTACAGTGAACATTATCCAGAGTAAGCTAGTTAGGTTGGCTACTAGAATTTGGAACAGACAAAATTTTATACACAAAGTTACACAATGAAACACAACAAACAGAATAAAGAACCCCTACAGAACTCAACTAGACTTAATTATGTAAAAGGTAAAAACAAGGACTGCAGATGCTGGAAACCAGATTCTGGATCAGTGGTGCTGAAAAAGCACAGCAATTCAGGCATCTTCTGAGGAGCAGTAAAATTGATGTTTCAGGCAAAAGCCCTTCATCAGGACTTAATTATGCTGTTCCAAGTACAGAGGGGACCTCGATTATTCGAATCTCAATTATCCGAAGGCGATCTCAAGGTCCTGATAGAAACATTACATTAAAGAGCTGTTTCAACCCTGAGTGCGTCCTGTGTTTACACTGATTAAAAACTATCTCAGCTGAGAACAGTCCTGGACATCGAGCCCAGGTACCGTCTCCAAATGACTGACCTCCCCCCCTCTCCCCACACTTTCTCTGGAGTTCTACACAGGGCTGTACCTGAAACCCCCCTCTTCCCCAGAAATTCTCTTCAACATTGTCCTGGACAGGGCAGAATTGGAACCTGTCATAAAGTTGCAATAAAATGTTGTGTGTGTGTGTGTATGTGTGTGTGTGTGTGTGTGTACGTGCAAGCGTGTGTGTGTACGTGTGTCGGTGTGTGTGTGGTTG
>NW_025206594.1:0-7701 GCF_004010195.1 Chiloscyllium plagiosum | reverse complement strand
GCTGGACAGGTTTGGGGGTCGGGCGGAGGGCGATGTTGGTGTCCTTGATGTCTCTTTTCGGAACCTCCCATCTTTGCTTCGCCCTGTCCAATGAAGAGCCCCTTTTGCATTCCCAAAGTGACAGAATGTTTTGATTGGTGTGGGCCATGAGGAGTCTTGGGGGAGCAGGGGAGGGGAGCGTCCCAATGAAGGGGGCACTACGTAGTGGTCAGTTGTTGTTGGAAGGGCCATCAAGGGTTCAGAAGCACTTCTTTGGGTGAATGGGCGCAGAATTGTATCCAAGGAATGGAAGGGGGTGAGGAATTGGGGAGGGGGGGGTTAGGTGCCTGATTCAGGGGTCTCCTCCGGCCTACATCTCACCCACAATCCTCTATTATCCTTCTCACCCTGAGCTGGGCACAAGTCATTATGAAGATTTTGGGAGGAGACCCTCATCGTCTGGACATTCCCAATCCCAGCACTGAGGTGTCCATCCAGGATCGGGATTTGGTGGATCCATACTGACCCCCCCACAAAATACTCCCAGGACTGGGACAGCACGGAGTTAGACACCGAGTAAAGCTTCCTCTACACTGTCCCCCCATCAAATACTCCCAGGACTGGGACAGCACGGAGTTAGACATAGAGTAAAGCTCCTCTACACTGCCCCCCCATCAAATACTCCCAGGACTGGGACAGCATCATACAGAGTAAAGCTCCCTCTATGTCTCTCCCCCTCCCCTACCAAAACCTCCCAAGACCGGGTCAGTACAGGGTTAGATACAGAGTAAAGCGCTCTCTGCACTGTCCCTCATCAAACACTCCCAGGACAGGGACAGCACAGGGTTAGATACAGAGTAAAGCGCACTCTGCACTGTCCCTCATCAAACACTCCCAGGACAGGGACAGTACGGGGTTAGATACAGAGTAAAGCGCCCTCCAGTAGAACCACTCTGCCATCTACTGTTGATAAGATATAGTGCAGCCAGTAAAATACATGTTATCCTTACCTACTCCTCACCCTGTGTCTTATGGTAAATACTTTCCTTACTTTATTGTTGAATAATTATCAAACTCTCGCTGAAATAATTTGATGCGATTGCCACCCACTCCAATCTCCTCTCGATTTATGTTTAACCATGAAGGGATTGAACTTTCTCAACCCCTGGGGGATTGTTGTCCTGTTTGTGGGAGGGGGGAGTAATTGGGGCCTGGAGAGAATTCAGGGGGGGGGGAAGGAGTCAGTGACCAAAATGTGTGCTCTCCCCACCTCCCGCTTCCCTGCCTTACCATCTCCCTGCCTCCCCGCCTCCCGCCAACCCACCTCCTGCCCCAGAACTGGGATTGTTTGATGGGAGACAGTGTAGAGGAAGCTTCACTCTGTATTTAACCCCATGCTGTCCCTGTTCTGGGATTGTTTGATGGGGGGACAGTGTAGAAGGAGCTTTACTCTGTATCAAACCCCGTGCTGTCCCTGTCCTGGGGAGTGTTTGATGGGGGACAGTGCAGAGGAAGCTTCACTCTGTATGGAAACCCATTCGATAGATGCCACCATATTTGCTGAGTTTCTCCAGCATTGTGTGTTGGAATGTGGGATATATTTCCAGATGGAGAATGAGTAAATCTCTCTCCAACATCAATAATAAGTACCATTTCCATCTGGGAGGACAAGAGGCAGGAGAGGGGGCGGCACAATGGCACAGTGGTTAGCACTGCTGCCTCACAGGTTCAATTCCTGCCTCAGGAATCTGTCTGCGTGGAGTTTGCACATTCTCCCTGTGTCTGCGTGAGTTTCCTCCAGATGCTCCGGTTTTCTCTCACAGTCCAAAAGATGTGCAGGTTAGGTGAATTGGCCATGCTAAATTGCCTGTAGTGTTAGGGGAATGGGTCTGGGTGGGTTGCTCTTCGGAGGGTCAGTGTGGACTTGTTGGGCCGAAGGGCCTGAGTCCACACTGTAAGTAATCTAAATCTAGGGAACACCACCTCCTGCAAGTTCCCTTCACAGCCTCTCACCATCCCAGATTAGAAATACATTGGCTGTTCCTTCAGTCTCTCTCTCTCTCTCCATTCTCCCTCTTTCGTTTTCTCTCACTTTCTCCTCTCTATCATTTTCTCTCTCTCTCTCATTCTCTCTTTCATTTTCTCTCTCTGCCACCTCCCTTTGTATAACTCTAAAATAAGAGAGGGAGAAATAACAGAGACAAGAACCAAAGAGCGATCATTGCAGCCTGCATAGCCAAAATACAAAATCTCACAAACTGCATCTTAGGTGCAATAATAAAAGCTCTCAAAGCTCACACAACTTAGGGTGGTTTTTATTAGAAGGTCTACCTCTTAGTTGGTTTGCATTTTTGAAGCCATACATTTTTATAGTTCATTTAACATAGCAAAAGGGGAAGGAAAGGAACTACACTGGTGTTTCTAATCTGTGAAGTGGTCAAATGTTGTGCCAGAGTTGCAGGTTCACAGACAATATTCTTGATAGCAAATAGTTCCATCTTTAAGGAAGTCTTCAGGGACGTACTAACTGGATGCAATGTATCGCTTCATGAGAGCAATAATTACTAAATCACTGCCAACTATAAACTAGCATGGATAGTGGCCTAGAAACAAGAACTCTGGCACAAAACAGGAAATCTTAGACAAGGAGGAGTTTCTGTTTAGAATTTGGATTTGCAGGTGCACATTATTCATCACGATTCATGAATATCCATATTATACAACGTAAAGTCTACAAGGCCGGCAACGGTGACCAAACTGTCTCAGCAGACAGATTTATTTTCTCCACTCTGAAAGAATTGCTGTGATATAGATGCTATCCATTCCATTACCTTCATTGTAATTTAAAGTTCACTTCACCTTTGCCTAGGATAGAATCTTATAACCTTATGTAGCACTAAATGATTTTGATGAATAGGTGTCAGCACTGTATTTAATAGGGGCCAATTGTAAATTCACCAAACGTTGCACTCTGCTTTGCAAAATGCCAAAGTCCCACTCCACCTGTTCATAAGAAGATAAATAAATATCAAAATTATGGGTTAAAAGGTGAGAGAGAGAGAGAGAGAGAGAGAGAGAGAGACAGAGACACACACAGACAGAGAGAGAGACAGAGAAAGCTATATCACCATTGCACTGTCTGTTGCCCTCTCTTGCTCTCTCTCACTCTCTCAGTTTTGTCTCTTTCTCTCCTTCTGGATTTCTTTCACTTTCTCTCTCTTTCCTTATCCCATCCTGCCTCACTCTCTTTCTCATCTTTTCCCACTCTCTCTCTTTTTTCTCTCCATCTTTCTCCTTCTCTCTGCTTTTCCTTTCTCCTCTTTTATTTTCTCCCCGTTCCCTCTCTTTCTCCCTCTCTCCCCCTCATTCACTGTGTTTCTTTCCAAATCTTTCTTTCTCTTCTTCCCTCTGTTTTGCTTTCTCTCCATTTCTTCCCCTTTATCTCCCCCTCTCACTTTCACTGACTTTCTCTTTCACTCATTCTCTCCCTGCCTCTCTCTGTAGATTATTAATCTTACTACAAAGCAACCAGGAGCAGAATTAAACCCAATTCAGTAAAGTGTGAGAGAGGAGGGTCACAGAGATGGGGGCAACAGTCAGTCTCAGGGGGCAGTGCTGGTAGAGCAGTCAGTCTCGGGGTAACGGTCAGTGTGGGGTAACAGACAGTCAGTGTGGGGTAACAGTCAGTGTGGGGTAACAGTCAGTCTCAGGGTAACAGTAGTGTGGGGTAACAGACAGTCAGTGTGGGGTAACAGTCAGTGTGGGGTACCAGACAGTCAGTGTGGGGTAACAGTCAGTCTCTGGGTAACAGTCAGTGTGGGGTAACAGTCAGTGTGGGGTAACAGTCAGTCAGTGTGGGGTAACAGTCAGTGTGGGGTAACAGTCAGTGTAGGGTAACAGTGTGGGGTAACAGTCAGTTTCGGGGTAACAGTCAGTGTGGGGTAACAGTCAGTGTGGGGTAACAGTCAGTGTAGGGTAACAGTGTGGGGTAACAGTCAGTTTCGGGGTAACAGTCAGTCTCAGGGTAACAGTAGTGTGGGGTAACAGACAGTCAGTGTGGGGTAACAGTCAGTGTGGGGTACCAGACAGTCAGTGTGGGGTAACAGTCAGTCTCTGGGTAACAGTCAGTGTGGGGTAACAGTCAGTGTGGGGTAACAGTCAGTCAGTGTGGGGTAACAGTCAGTGTGGGGTAACAGTCAGTGTGGGGTAACAGTCAGTGTAGGGTAACAGTGTGGGGTAACAGTCAGTTTCGGGGTAACAGTCAGTGTGGGGTAACAGTCAGTGTGGGGTAACAGTCAGTCAAAGTGGGTAACAGTTGGTCTCTGGGACAACATCTCAGGGAGTAACTGTCAGTCTCGGGGGTAACAGTCAATGTGGGGTAACAGTCAGTCTCAGGGGGTAACAGTTGGTGTGGGGTAGCAGTGTGGGGTAATTGTCAGAGTCAGTGTGCTCACTCTCTCCCTGTGCACAAACTCACTCTCTATACGTGCTCACACTCACACTCCCCCGTTTCCCCACTTACTCTCTGTGCTCGCACTAACTCTCTCCCTGTGCACACATTCACTCTCTCCACATGCTCACACTCACTCTCTCCCTGTGTGCACACTCACTCTCTCCCTGTGCTCACACTCACTACCCGTGCTTGCACACACTCCTTCCCTTTGCTCACACACTCCCTGTAACCCCATTCATTCTCTACCTCCGCTCACACACTCCCTGCACTCACACTCACTCTCTCCTTATACTCACACTCACATTCTGTGTTCCCACTCATTCTCTCCCTATGGTCTGAACTCTCCATGTGTTCACACTCACCCCTCCCAGCCTTACACTCTGTGTTCACACTCAATTTCTCCCTGTGCTCCCACTTACTCTCCCTGCTCTCACAATCACTTTCTCCCAGTGCTCACACTCACTCTCTCCCTGTACTCACAATCATGGTCTTCCAGTGCAAACACTCACTGTCTGTGATGTACCTCCTCCCCAGGCCTGACTGTAATGTACTTTCTCCCTAGGCCTGTCTTTGTTGTCCCTTCTCCCCAGGCCTGACTGTGGTGTACCTTCTCCCCAGGCCTGACTGTGTTGTACCTTCTCCCCAGGCCTGTCTATGTTGTACCTTCTCCCTAGGCCTGTCTATGTTGTACCTCCTCCCCAGGCCTGTCTACGTTGTACCTTCTCCCCAGGCCTGTCTATGTTGTACCTCCTCCCCAGGCCTGTCTGTGTTGTACCTTCTCCCCAGGCCTGTCTGTGATGTACCTCCTCCCCAGGCCTGTCTACGTTGTACCTTCTCCCCAGGCCTGTCTATGTTGTACCTTCTCCCTAGGCCTGTCTGTGATGTACCTCCTCCCCAGGCCTGTCTACGTTGTACCTTCTCCCCAGGCCTGTCTATGTTGTACCTTCTCCCTAGGCCTGTCTGTGTTGTACCTCCTCCCCAGGCCTGTCTACGTTGTACCTTCTCCCCAGGCCTGTCTGTGTTGTACCTTCTCCCCAGGCCTGTCTATGTTGTACCTTCTCCCTAGGCCTGTCTGTGATGTACCTCCTCCCCAGGCCTGTCTACGTTGTACCTTCTCCCCAGGCCTGTCTATGTTGTACCTTCTCCCTAGGCCTGTCTGTGATGTACCTCCTCCCCAGGCCTGTCTACGTTGTACCTTCTCCCCAGGCCTGTCTATGTTGTACCTTCTCCCTAGGCCTGTCTGTGTTGTACCTCCTCCCCAGGCCTGTCTATGTTGTACCTTCTCCCCAGGCCTGTCTATGTTGTACCTCCTCCCCAGGCCTGTCTGTGATGTACCTCCTCCCCAGGCCTGTCTGTGATGTACCTTCCACCCCCACCTCCAGGCCTGTCTATGTTGTACCTTCTCCCTAGGCCTGTCTGTGTTGTACCGTCCCCGCCCCCCAGGCCTGACTGTGATGTACCTCCTCCCCAGACCTGACTGTGTTGTACCTCCTCCCCCGGCCTGACTGTGTTGTCCCTTCTCCCCAGGCCTGACTGTGTTGTACCTCCTCCCCAGGCCTGACCGTGTTGTACCTCCTCCCCAGGCCTGACTGTGTTGTACCTCCGCCCCAGGCCTGACCGTGTTGTACCTCCTCCCCAGGCCTGACTGTGATCTACCTTCTCCCTAGGCCTGACTGTGTTGCGTCTCCTCCCCAGGCCTGACTGTGTTGTACCTTCTCCCCAGGCCTGACTGTGTTGTACCTTCTCCCCGGGTCTGACTGTGGTGTACATTCTCCCCAGGCCTGACCGTGTTGTACCTTCTCCCCAGGCCTGACTGTGTTGTACCTTCTCCCTAGGCCTGACTGTGTTGTACCTTCTCCCCAGGCCTGACTGTGGAGTACCTTCTCTCCCGGCCTGACTGTGGTGTACCTTCTCCCCAGGCCTGACCGTGGTGTACCTTCTCCCCAGGCCTGATCGTGTTGTACCTTCTCCCCAGGCCTGACTGTGTTGTACCTTCTCCCCAGGCCTGACCGTGTTGTACCTTCTCCCCAGGCCTGACTGAGTTGTACCTTCTCCCCAGGCCTGACTGTGTTCTACCTTCTCCCCAGGCCTGACTGTGTTCTACCTTCTCCCCAGGCCTGACTGTGTTCTACCTTCTCCCCAGGCCTGACTGTGTTCTACCTTCTCCCCAGGCCTGACTGTGTTCTACCTTCTCCCCAGGCCTGACTGTGTTCTACCTTCTCCCCAGGCCTGACTGTGTTCTACCTTCTCCCCAGGCCTGACTGTGTTCTACCTTCTCCCCAGGCCTGACTGTGTTCTACCTTCTCCCCAGGCCTGACTGTGTTCTACCTTCTCCCCAGGCCTGACTGTGTTCTACCTTCTCCCCAGGCCTGACTGTGTTCTACCTTCTCCCCAGGCCTGACTGTGTTCTACCTTCTCCCCAGGCCTGACTGTGTTCTACCTTCTCCCCAGGCCTGACTGTGTTCTACCTTCTCCCCAGGCCTGACTGTGTTCTACTTTCTCCCCAGGCCTGACTGTGTTCTACCTTCTCCCCAGGCCTGACTGTGTTCTACCTTCTCCCCAGGCCTGACCGTGTTGTACCTTCTCCCCAGGCCTGACTGTGTTCTACCTTCTCCCCAGGCCTGACTGTGTTCTACCTTCTCCCCAGGCCTGACCGTGTTCTACCTTCTCCCCAGGCCTGACCGTGTTGTACCTCCTCCCCAGGCCTGACTGTGTTGTCCCTTCTCCCTCGGCCTGACTGCGTTGTGTCTTTTCCCCAGGCCTGGCTGTGTTGTATGACTGCAGATGCTGGAAACCAGATTCTGGATTAGTGGTGTAGGAAGAACACATCAGGAATGGCTTTTGCCCGAAACGTCGATTTCGAAGCTCCTTGGATGCTGCCTGAACTGCTGTGCACTTCCAGCACCACTCATCCAGAATCTGACTGTGTTGTACCTGCACCCCAGGCCTGACTGTGATGTGTCTCCTCCCCAGGCCTGACTGTGTTGTCCCTTCTCCCAGGCATGACTGTGTTGTCCCTTCTCCCTAGGCCTGACTGTGTTGTCCCTTCTCCCAAGGCCTGACTGTGTTGTCCCTTCTCCCTAGGCCTGACTATGTTGTGTCTCCTCCCCAGGCCTGACTGTGTTGTCCCTTCTCCCTCGGCCTGACTGTGTTGTGTCTCCTCCCCAGGCCTGACTGTGTTGTCCCTTCTCCCCAGGCCTGACTGTGTTGTACCTGCTCCCCAGGTCTGACTGTGATGTGTCTCCTCCCCAGGCCTGACTGTGTTGTCC